>NC_135450.1:6022414-6322414 GCF_051991255.1 Vanacampus margaritifer
TATTGTGTTCTATTGCTAAAAACACATGGAACCTACCAAAAGAAAGATTTGGAGTTTCTTCTTTCATCATGAAAAAAAAGTGTATTTGTATCTGTTTCAGTTTTGCAGCATTTAGCATTAGAATATAGCTAAATTTCATCATTATTCACAAACCTGTTCAAAACACTGGGGGAAAGAACTTTTTGCAACATGGCCCTGTTTGATCTCTTATACTCCGCTGCCACTTGCAGGCCGTTTCTTTTTAAAAACTACCATTGCTTCAAGCATTTCAGAGGCTACAGCAAACCCTTCTGTATGCGCTAGCATTTAAAAAAACAAACACACATTAAAAACGTATAAATACGTCTTTGAGAGCATGGTAATATTTAAAAAAAGAACGTATGTATAAATTTTGGGAAATGTTTTTCTGATTTTTGGAAATACTAATATGTTTGATATGTCTGTTTATTATTATATTTTTGACTGTTTTAAATGTACAAATTTAAAGCATTGTGATTGGATGTATCAAATATGACACAAATCAAAAGTCATACATGGAGGTTGATTAAAAAAAACGTTTTTGTTTGTTTAGAAGGACCATTAAATACTTAATTTACAAAGAATTTAGAATTTTCTCTCATATATTTCATGGTTCAAGCTTTATAGGGTTAAGCACAATTAAGCCATCTAATGGTGATTGGTAAAATTGCAACTAGAACAACTGATATCCACTCAACCCCTAAATACTCACATTTTGACACTCACAGATTTGCATACTGTATTTGAATATTTGTTATTTTTAAATATTTGTTCACATTTGGATTCTTCCAGGTTTTTTTTTTTGTTAGTTTTTTAGTTTTTTGTTAGTTTTTTAGTTTTTTGTTAGTTTTTTATTGTTTTTTTTTGCCCTCATTTCCTTACTGTTCTTTGAATATTTGGGGGTTTGTAAAATAAAATAAATAAATAAATAAGATTTTTTTTCTTTTATAGATCAAGGGGCCACGGACCACCAGTTGCCCATCCCTGTTAGTAAAGCCGTTCCTATTTGTATATTCACCTGTTTCCAGCACATGTAAACTACAAGATCCCATTGCGACACTATATATTACAATTTAAAGTATTTCTTGCAGCATTTCACATAAAAGCTTTACAGTCTGCACCGTTCACCCGACGTTTACCGACACACGGCTCGCTCTCTTGACAACACTTAGTACTTTGTGTAAGTGCGATAACGATCTGGCGAAGGTCGAGAGAAAGAGAGAGATCTCATTCTCAGCAAAGATGTGCTTGCTGATAGTGTCACTTGCGCAATCAGATTAGCCCAGTCAGACCCTACTACCGGCCCAGTCGTCCCAGTGGTGTCATGGCTGCAGCATTGATGCTATCGCACGTAGCCACAGATGACCCCCATCGGTTGTTAAAGATTCCATTTAACTTGGTGTCATCCTGAGGAACCGTATGAAGATAACAAACTAGTGTGTTTAAAGATGAAAATAAACCTGCAACGCATTAAAGCAGCCATGAGCTGCCAAGTTGAAGTTTTTTCAACATTCATTCAGGCATACTGTCTTGCTCATATGGCACATCAAGGCTGTCTCCTTCAGTGTCTCCCTCCCGCAGTTTTTCCAGCCACTCTGGGACTCAAGAATAATAAACTGGAGGTCAGAGAAACGTTAAAGGCTGACAGCCTGAAGGTGAAAATAGAATTAGAATGGGAAGGGAAAAAAAGTGTTTTCTGCTATTATTGCGGCCTAGTTGCGAAACTTGATGTTGAGCGAGAGGTTGTTTTTCTTTGTTGTCATCTATGAGATTTGGGCTTGACAAGCCTGTTTTAATCATGGAGATCTTAGAACATACAGTATCCTGTTTCACCGCGTACCTTTTGGATGATGTTTATTTGCACACACCAAATAAGTATTCCGTGCAATACACAACACATGACAAAAAGCCAAGGTTAAAAATAAAATTGTGGCTAGGCGGTGTTCATTAGCGCCGTTGCCAAAGAAGCGCTTTGTTTGAAGGGGGAAAATGGAACACTTGAGGTGTCATGCTGATTCGAATGTTTACAACCAGATTTTTCCCTCTCTTAATCACTGACAGATATGGAATTGTGCTATAATTAAGGATGGGTATTATGAGGGATATACACATTCATCCTTTAAGAATGGAAGACATTTGGTAATGGATTACACAGTTTTTTTGGAGTGGATTATTAATTAAATTTATGTATTGATAGGATTAAAACAGAAGAGGTCGTATATTGCTGAAGTACAATGCTGGTTTGTGATAATCCCTTTGGTCTTGGTGTTCTTTAATACTCATTAAATAGTTTTCATCTTAAATAAACACAATCCGATGGCAAAACGTAACTCATTTAATTTTTGATTAGCGTTTACAGGGATCCCTAACCAGCCAATTTTTCTTTGCTGGGTCACTCCTTTTTTAATTAAGGGCTAACACAAATAATGTTGTGTTTGACCAGAAAACATGTTGGTCATTTAAAATAAAAACAGCGTACCTTTTACATAGGGTTATACACAGAACTACGACGGCCTATTATGGCCACGTATAAATATATATTTTTTAGAGGGTGGGGCAATATTCAGAGAAAAAAACTCGCAAAATTGCCACTTTATAAAGTCGCAAATTTACGAGTATTTTTCTCGCAAATTTGCCACTTTATAAAATGGCTAATTTACAAGTTTTTTTTCTTTCGGAATATTGCCCCCACCCTCTAAAAAATATATTTATACGTGGCCGTAATACGCTGTCGTACAGCACTACTATTTTCCCAATTTTATTTTATTTTTTTACCTTTACCTTTACCTACCTTACCTTTTTTAACTTTTAAATATATTTGAATGATGCTACCTTTAACTGTCTATTGCACTCTAACAAATATATTACACTGTCCTGTACGACCCTAATATGAAACTTTTTAGCAGATTTGGGCACTTTCATCTCTATGTTGGCCCCGTCAAAGATGAATGCCCATATTTTCGGCGAGTACTTTATGACGCGAAGCCTTGAAAAAATTCACAAAGTAAGCACTGACTGAAACAGGTTTTTGTCCATTGATGTCCATTGTCGGTACAGATGGTCCTTCTCAGTCCGTGTAACAGGAACTCACAGCGGTTGCCCCTAACTAGAGCTGCAAACAGCTATGAAAGGCCCTCGCAGTCCGGGCTACTTCATGTCATAAAGCACTCGGCGAAAATGTGGGCATCGACAAAGAGATGGAAGTGCCCACCTCTGTTAATCAGCATGCGGTTAGCGTGCAAGGTTCTGCGTTTGAATCTCAACTGGTACCTCACAGCTTTGAACTCACATGTTCTTGTGTAACATATTTTCACGACTACAAGGCTCACTTTAAAGTCTTAAATGTTCTAAAATATCGACGATGCGCCTGATAATGAGGTGCGCCTGTTGTGTGCACTGAGTTCCAAAATCTGTAAATGTTGTTGTCTGCTAGTGCGAATTATGCCACAATTTGTGAATGGATTGTGCATGCTTGGGCTAAACGTGTTTGCTTGCACTAATGTTCGAGCTTTCGCAAAAGTCGGCATCATTTCTGAGGAGCCACACGAACGAGACTATCTCTGACAATAGTATAATGACGAGATGGAACCTGCCGGGTTTGATGGAGAACTTGCCCAGCTGTTCGTTTCAGATACAGAAGATGAGGACTTTGTGGGATTTGTGGATGAGAATTGATCAAAAGTTAAATACTTCAAGTACAACCAAACTCACTGTTTACAATTGTTAAATACTTCAATAAAGTACAACCAAACTCCATTTTAAAAACATGCACTAGCATTTTTAACGTGAAAGCATGCTACCATATGTTTTTGAGCTATCGTATGTTTAACCGTGCCTGCGCCCAATGTGTGTTAAATACAGAAATATCACCCATAACTAAGACTGGGCCTTTTAATATGTGTCTTAGGCCTTATGGTTGTGAAAATACGGTAAGTCCAAAAACGTGTATGTTAAGTTAAATTAATGACCCATAGGTGTGAATATGATTCGGAATGGTTATATTTTCTATACATGTGCTCTGCAAGGCTCTAAGGGAGGATTAGTGGTGCAAAATGAATGAATTTAACTACAGTAATTTGAAATGTGATTAGAGGAATAGTTTTTGCATGAGTACCACAATAATGTTTTAGTACTAGACATAGTTTTTTAAATAGAAATTTATTGTGGAACAAACAAAGGCAAGTATGCATAAAATGCTAATTATACACCTGAAAGAGCAATGAAAGAAGGAATATATTACACATAGTGAACATTGTTATTCTTTCTGCATTCTTCTACATTTGGTATAGTCATATAGTCAGACTGATTTTACTAAAGTAATACTTTCATTTAATACAACTGCAAAAAAAAATAAAAATAATACAGGATGACAAAAAATATTCTTTTCACTCACTTGTGCCTCAATAGGCTGTTTGATGGAGTCTGATAACTAGCATCCATCGAAGGAAAGGTCATCCGCTCTCAAATGGGCCATATTCACTGAGCTCAGCATGCGCTTTCCCCCTTTCATCGGAGTGTTTTCATTTAAACATGAAGGTTTCCATCCCCAGTGTTTCAAATATCAACTTGTATTTACAATGTGACTTGCCCCAAGGTGTTTCACGGTTAAATGTCAATTTTGTGTTATCATAGAAATGAGCATGGATTCTCCATCCTCCGTTAGTTACTACTCGTCATCCCTCGATGAGAACGATAGTTGTAAAAGTTAGAGGCGATAATTACTGACTTTGGAATGACTCTGCACGTGTTTAGCCGCGCTAGAAGCCAGTCGAAGCTCATTGCTAGCTAGCTAGTGTGGCTAAAGTAGCTCCTGCGTGCAAGTGACGTAAGCGCATTACAGCAGGTTAACAGGCATGTGTCTAGCCCACAGAAGTTTATTTATTTATTTATTTATTTTTACAATCTCTCTGGTTCAGTTATATGATAAACTTTTTTATTTTTTTAAAAGGGATTCTCAGTTTTGCTAATCAGTGTATTTTAATGAGGCACAAAATGCGAAAAATAGTAGCCTAAATACTTGGACCAAAGAAAAATTTGACATTGAAGGTTGCAAGAAAACAAGGAATATAAAGTATATTCATTCATCTGTGGTCCACTGTTGGCTTTTAAAGTTACATAATAATGATTTTTGCTAAGCGGAGCATGTCTCCGTTGGCACAAGTGGTAATTATAGGATACTGTGTTCAGTTGTTTTTATATCATTGGGGAGAGTTTTGCACTTCTTCTAATGTCATTGAATAGAAACAACTGATGTTAAGCACTGGGAGATATTAAAATACATTTCATTCCAAGACAAAAAGCTTGCAATGAAGAAAACTATAAATAGAGGTAAGTCAAGTTCACTACTTTGATATTTTCGTGTTGGTGGGAACAGCTTTTTTTCCCTTTCAAAGTTGGAATACCGCACAATTGGGGTTTTACTCCTTTTCTTTTCAAGACTATTATAAGTATCAATTTGTTTACTGACACACAGTATTCACATTTAAGTAGAGGCCTGGCTTGCTGTCACATGGGTATGTTGTCACATTAGAATTATCTGATCCGCCAGGGGGCACAACAAAAAATTGGAATACTAGTTTTCTTCCTAGATATGGTCAAAGGTCATGTCCTATCTGATAAGAGAATAGCATATTGTGAGCTAAGATGAGCACTAGTTAACCATTTTGCACAACCTACAGTAAAATACCTTAACTTAATGTATTTTGAAACAAGTGTCATCCAAATACAAATTCTAGCAACATTTCATGCCAGTAGTTCCTAATAACTTTGTTACATAGCATTTTATGGTAATGTTTGCTCAATGACTATGTTAAACATATTTTTCCAGATCAATGATAAAAATGTTCTTTGACTGACTTCAATGTTCACCTTCAAGTAAAACTAAAAATAGGAAAACAACAATTTTGTCCTTGTTTTAGTAGATGCAAAATCTAGTGGGACATCTTACCCCATATAGTGAGACAATTTACCCGATGGTGGGGCAACATGTCATAAGTTCACACTCTCTATTTGATTGGTTATAACTCTGCACTCTCACACAAAATATGAAAATGACATGAATACAAAATATGTACCTGAGACCTAATTTGGTCTTTCATCTGGTCCCCATTTTGTTCATATATTGATCGATTCCAAGAATTATAAAAAGATGTAAAAAGTCTGATATCAATCCCCAGTCTCCTTTACACTATCACAAATAGTAATTACAGCATTGTGTCAGAAATGTTGCTATTTTTAGTTTGTTATTACACATATCTCAATACATAAAGCGTATAGTTAAAGGTAGTCGAATTTTTAACATTGTTTTCAATTTATAAGATAATATGTTACAAAATGAAAATATAAAATATAAGATTTTCTTCATTTTATGACTATCGTTACTGCAAAAAAATAAATAAATTATAATCATGCAAGCGACGCCGAATTGGACAAGCCAAAAGGAGTAACAACTTGACCTCTCTTTCTCAATTTCCGCTCCCTTTTTTCTTCCTTGAAAAGTATAAACATTTTTTTAAACATAATTATATTGAAGGTGAATTTTCACCTGATTAGCATTTGCCTATCTCTCGGCCCCACAGATGACGACTGTAGCCATTCTGGAATTTTATCATTTCAAAATACGCATCTTGTTCAGCTTCTTTCCTTTATACATTATGCTATTAAGATTAAAGAAGCAGCCTAACGCAAACTATTTATCTGCTACATACATAAAAATAAACTTAATACACACCTGTTACCTCCACACAGGCTTGTTTGTATGAAAGGCATCGCCTGTCTTGATGCCAACCTGATAATAGCATTCTTTTATGTGCAATCTACACCTTATTTCCTACTACATAAATGCATTTAGAGATTTCTTTTTTCCCGGGGGCGGGTAGAAAATGACTGACGTTACAAAGCACATTCAAGGACATATCATATGTGGCTCCCGGCCAAGTAGGCAAGTGCACCAGACTCAATATTCACAGACATGTAGGGAAAGTCAAAGGCTGGCTGCGAATCGTAATTTCCTCCAAACGCGGACTTGGATGATCAAACTTTTCACTAATAAGAGTAGAAATAATGTATGTGGCAGTTCTTCCTTTCTAGTTCCGAGGAGAATTCAACCACATTTGGTATGATCATCATCATTAGTAAACGTGTGTGTGTACGTACTAAACTCCAAAATAAGAAAACAATATATAAACATTATTCACATATTGTATTTAGGTAAGTGTACTGCTAAACTCATCAGCCAATGCATTAGGTTGTGTAAGAAGGTTAATATGGCTTATTTATAAATTAAGAGTGTCAAAATCAGTGAGTTAATTTTGAGTTCATTTCAAGTTCCTTTAACGCCACAAATTTTTTTTAGCACGCGATTAATGACTGCCCCTTACTTGGAAAGCCTATACTGGCGGAATTCCAGTCGCAATGCAGCAGACGTGTCTAGGTCAATACTTAGCAGTAATAAATTTAATACTAACGCATATATTTGTGGAGACTGGGGTCAAGTTGTACTTTACAGTTTTAAAAATGTGCAGAATTTCACAAGTTACTTAATGTTAAAGATTAGTATGAAAACAAAAATGCACTTTGCTGTCACCAATGTCTTACAAATGCAATTATGCCATCTAGTGGCAGAAAAATGACCTCAACACAAATCAATATCACATATTTTTTATTTTAACTCAATTTTATGAATTATTATGAAATTACTGTATCATGACTAAAAGATGCAGCCATATTTCTATTTTTTTAATATATTTTTTTATATATTAACAAGAGCATACAAATATTTTATTGTACATTTTATTGTACATTTAGAAAAGATATACAATTTGCAATTAATTGTGAGTTCACTATTGAAGTCATGGGATTAATTACGATTAAAAAAATTTATTTAATCCCCTATTATAAATATTTGCATGAAGTGAAGCAACGTGGGTATATGTCCAAGACCAAACATCTGAAAAAAATATTCATCAACAAAGCTTACAAAGGTTCTCACTGACATTAATCATTCTGTCGAGAATAGATCATTTATCATGAATAAATTAGTCTGTGGTGATGATGTGGAAGAAGAGGAACTGAGAGGTTACGCATGTGTGGTTTGAGGACTTTGTGATAATTAAATCAGGGCCGACATGAAGGCTGAGATGTATATGCTAATAGGTCCTATTCTGTTCCCGTCACTGGCAGTAAATTTACAGCAGGATGGAGATGACATTTGGAAAAATGCTGGCTGGCCTTTTTGAGTTCTGTCCTTCACTTGGCAGGGGGTCACACAGCTAATATCCCAATGGTCAACTTTTGAAGGAGGAGTTTCCTGCCTTTTTAACATGAGCGGTGTGATCTTGCATTCCCATGTCCAACTGATTGGGCCGACATAGTTTTGTGAAGGAAATGAAAATATTTTTCATGGCTCAGTGTTTATGTGTGTTTTTCAAAGGCTTAAAATGTTGATGTTGCTTAAGGCAAAAACCACTATGTTCCAAAGTAGCACAACATTCTTGAACCAGTATTTTCTATGATATGTGTCTTAATCTCAAAAGACTGATCAGGTGTGTTCTTCTGCCAAGTCTCCGATTAAGGTTCCTCAATAGCGTTTGTTAAATTGTAGCATGATGTAGTGCTTATAAAAGTAGTGCTTTACTCCACTCAAGGCCTTATGACATTCTATATAAAGCAAATGTAACCCTTAGGCACTATATGTGTTGCACATTAAAGAGATACTTGACAGATTGAGCCATTTTCAGCAGTAAAAAAGTTAATATTTTGTCTCGAATTAATTTGATAACTTCATTATTTTTCATATACAATTTATACCTTTAAAAACAAATTTTGCCACTTACTGTCGGCTGATGATAATATCACCTGTGCTGAGGAAATAGGTAACGACCAACCATGACTCACCTGTTTTCTGTCATCTTCAGTCGAAAGCAAGCGGAAAAAAATAGTTTTTAAAGATATTAATTGTTCATGAAAAATAATGAAGTTATCACATTAATTATAGACAAAATATTATCTTCTTACTGTTGAAATGGCTCAATGAGCAGAGATGGGAAAAGTACTGACATTCTCTACTTGAGTAAAAGTACAGTTTTGTGTAAAAAAACAACTTTGGTAAAAGTACTCACTCAAATATTTACTCAAGTAAAAGTAAAAAAAAGTACAGACTCTTAAAATGTACTTGACAAGTAGAACTAAAAAGTATTTCCTCCTACGTCAATTTGAAAGACATTAGCGAATGGTGCAAAAATGGGTATACAATCGGCCAATTGACTCTCTGACTTCCTATCAAATTATCCGTTGTAGTGGCGGTGCGCATGACCTTATATTTACGGGTTGTTATAATCTAGCCAATTACGTGTCATGTGATCGCGTGTCATAGAGCCAATCACAGGCTTGGATGCACGGGACCGTGTGAAACTCTTCATATGATTGGCGGAGCCAGGAGACATTGACGGCTGCTTTTTCTTCCAGGTCAAGTATTTAAATCGTTTTCATGCATTTAAAAACTAAAGTTTTGAATATGTATCAAGTAAAAAGTACAGATACTCATGTTAAAATGTGACAGAAAAAAAGTATAAAGTAATCTAAATAATAAATACTCAGGAAAGTACTGAAAAAACTACTCAAGTACAGTAACAAAGTATTTGTACTTTGTTACTTCCCATCTCTGTCAATGAGTCGTGTATCCCTTTAATACAATTTTGTGGTTTCAAGATCCAGCTTCAACTTTTAAACTTACCACATTGACTCATTCATTGGCAGCCCAGTAAAAAAGAATCTTTGCCGTCTATAGCCGTCTATGCCAGTGAATGTGTTAAGTTCACATATTCAAATTTTACAACAACTCACCTCAAAGAATTATTCACCTTTGATCATATGTTAACAATTAAAATAATGTATTGATGTGTGAAAACGCATTACACTCTTTAGTCACAATAACAGAATGGCTGAAAGTTATTTCATTTATTTTTTTTTATTTAATTTTTTATTTCTTTTTTTACAGTGGATCAGTTATCGGTGTTGGGCCGATATCTTATTTCAAGGTTAAGATACTCTAAATGGCAGCCGATACCAATATCAGTTTCCCTCTTGTGGTGGTTTTAGGATCTGGAGCTAGAAATTAGAAGAATAGAAAAATGCCATTAATTTCATGCAATGTTAGGGAAAAATATCAATAATATATAATTCATTAATATTACTTGTCTTTTTTTTTCATGGAAATTTTACGTATCAAACGTACTAGTGGTATTGGTATTGGTACTTGGTATCAGTGACTACTCAAGCTTGTACTTCTGAAAAAAAGTGATATTGAACATCCCTAATTTTCTAATACCTCATGAATGAAAATATTTCAATATTTTCCACTTTCTGCTGTCCATATCAAGGCTGGTTGGTAAACATATAACATTAATGATTAACTAAGCTCCTCAAGTAAACACGGCTTTGAAAATTGTCGTCACGTAAACACATTGCTTTAGAGATTGTCATCTTAATACCTTGCGTTGGCTCTGAATGTGGAGATGAGCTCAGGGCAGGTGCTGATCTATTGTAGTGTGATACAGGGCTGTGGGCCACCCCAAAATAATTCAAATGTAAAAAAAAAATCAAAAACTGCTTGCCTTATCACATTTGACAGGTGTTAATAACTATAATACATAATTTATTAACTTTGCTTAATATTTTAGTGTGTTTAATAAAGTCTGACAATGACAATGTGCCCCTTGTATCCTTCAAATTTTTTGTATGTGTCCCTCAAAGGAACACATGTGAACACCCGTGACATGAATTATGTCTGTTGCCTGTTTAAATTTCAACCCACATGAGTTTTCCTTTTCATCTGTGATTGAGATGCAGTGCAACAATGTACCATATTTATTGTCAAAGACTCACCACTTGGACAAAATACTGTAGTCGTGTTTCCATTAACACATGGATGACAGACAAGAAAATGGACGGTGATGCTTGAATGGCATCAAGGGTCAATGTAATATTTTCCATATGGTAATCATTGTATTTCCCCATTAGGTGCTTTTCATGCTTGGTTCTCAAGATTGTATTTTATGAGATCATAACGGCCAGTTCTGGAAATAGCAGTTGTGGATTTTTACGTGATGAGACTCCTTTTAGTACGTAATGCAAGGCAGTGAACGGCACAGTGTCATTTTCTTGTTTAGTCATTTAGCTGAAGGTTGCCTCCTAATACATTTGAATGTACAGACTCACTTGTGGTATTTGCTAATGAGGGTCTATTAAAAAAAAAATTGAGTTGTTGTGAAATCAAAACCAGATGGCATCATGGATGTGATTTTACAGCAAAACATACTCCAAATGTTTTATTTTTTGGAGAGTACGGCGTAGGTATCTGCAAAATGTATTACCAATGAACCTGGCTCTCATGTCACAGCAAAATCAATAAAGGTGTAAAAAAAAAAAAAAAAAGTGCATCTTGGGTATGAATCAATGACACACATTAACAGCAAATTCCTAAAGTGTCTTGACAGATGTTGCTAGGAAATCATGTTCATAAAGCCATCTTACAATTTGCTCAGTGTCTTCTGCCAGTCATCAGCTAAATTCAAAAGAGCTAAATTTCAGCCGCCAGAATGTGGCAGCAAGGTCAGATATTATGGAAATCAACTGTTCCCTCTCGCCAATAGTACATGGCGTGTTTATTCTCTACATAATAAAGAGGTTTTTATAGCCCTAATACCACCCGTGTGCATTTGAAATGTCCCTCAAGGGTCCACAGAATGAAAGTCTAATAGAACCAAGTCAGTAAAATAAGTGAGAAGTAAAATAGGTGATATGTGAATGGAAATGTACCTCCAATTACATAACACCATTATAAGGGAACGTGGTAAAGGAACTTAATGGAATAATGTGCCTAATTTTTAATGCAGAGGTTGTTCTTCAACTTATAAATATTTACCACCTTAATTTCAGCCCCCAAAAACTATTTTGTGGACCCTTTCCAAAACAACCCCCAGATATCATAATTTTTGTCTTGGTACAATTTAACTCTTTTACTGCCAAATGTTGTCCAAAAAACAACCCAGACAGTGACAGCCGATTTCGAGCATTTTAACTCATCGTTCAAGGCAAACAGAATATTGTGTACTATGACTACATAAACATGGTGGATACCACATGAAAAATGGCATTCCATTCTTTCATTGGAAAAAGAAAAGTATGCTTCTTCCTTATTCCGTTCTTTAGTAATCACCATTTGAAAATAGGTCATTTGAGTGACATCTAGCGAAAATGGAAAAAAAAAGAAGAAAACAAGCATTTTACATACATTTTCTGCATAACAGTGACTTTGACACTAACATTTTTTATTTAATGATGCTCTATGAATTAGATTTAATGTGACAAAGGCTTTGATCATTCACGTTCTTGAAAACGTTCTATTTTCTAAGATCCACCATCTTTTCATGTAATTTGATACATTGGGAGCCCATTGAAAAGAGATACAATGCTGCCATCTGCTGGCCATAGTTAGTGGGTGTTTTGGGATTTTCACAACCCCATTCACAAAGTAGCGCTGCACAAGAAAAAAAAACGTAATTGACGTTAATTCCCGTTATTGGCGGTATACAGTGGGCATGTCATTAACGTCAATTGACATTTTTGGCAGTTCAAGAGTTTTAATGCCCGCTTTAAAAAAAAAATCAAATCAGTTTTTGATTCTGATAAATTCTGATGTAATACTATCCAACTGTTATTGCAAAATTTTGCCTGCACTGATAATGTTAAATATTTACATTAAATGTGAATTTCAGTAATTGTGCGGTCTTGCAAGTGCCATTGATGTGCAAGATAAATAATTTCGGGCCCAGCATTGACCCTTGTGGAACCCCGCTTTCTGTTTCTTAAGTAACTCTTTAACCCACTTGAATGTAAGTCCTCTATGGTCCTTCATGAGTACTTGATACCTCAAAATAAGGGCGGTATTTTCTGTTTGCTAGATTTTTCTGCAGTTTTTATGAACATCACAAGGCAGCTATTTTGCCACTGGCTGTCAACTGAAAATGACATCACAGTGGCCATTGATAACAACCAATCGTAGCTCAGCTTCAGAAAACAGGTGAGCTGTGATTGGTCATTGCCTGAGCCCTGAGCAACTGTGATGTCATCTATAGTCGTCAAGTGGCAAAATGGCCGCCCCCTGCGATGGAAAGACAAGTGAGTTTTGCTGCATAACTCATATTCCACAAATGTAATATTAATCCGAATGTCATGTTTAGACTAGTGAGGTCACATATAACATATTGTCAAGAAATGTTTAAGGTGGATTTCCCCTTTAATTCATTCAAACCCCAAAACATGTAAATACATTTTGTAATACTTTGTCCTTCACTCCCAAAAACATATTTATACATTTTTTTAATGTTGTTTTTTATGCAAGAGCGAACAGAAGCCTTTGATGCAGCTTTTGACATGAAGAGGTGGCTTAAAGCAATGGTAGTTATTACAAAAAACGGCCAGCAGGTGGCAGCAGAGTATAAGAGATCAGCCAGGGCCATGTTGCAACAAGCTCTTTTTGCCAGTGTTTTCAACAGGAATGTGAATAATGATGAAACTTTGTTATATTTTAATGCTAATTGAAACAGAAACAGATAACACAGAAACATTTCATTTTTTCTGATAAAAGAAACTCTAATCTTTTTTTTTTGTTGATTGGTTCCATGGTTTTATAGCAATAGAATGCAATATTATGTGGGCCTTGCAAAATCAGTCCAAATCCAGTAAAACAGCCAGGAGCGAAAGGGGTTGCTTTAGTGAAAATGGCTGGGAGTGAATGAGTTAATAGTCCACATTACTTGGCCACACTAGTCAAGTCCAGGCCTGTATTTCTCCAGAGAATCATTTAAAAGGCTTCCGATTAGAATAGTAAGACTACTTTAGTATAGTAATTGCCTCAAACAGCCACCTGATCAAACAACACCATTTTGAAAAATGCTCAGCGCAGTTTAAAAACGTGAAAAAAAGTGTCACTCATCTTGAATTCCAAACTATATGCTTCATTTATTCTGTCAGCTGATCCAGTGGTATTATAGTCTACGCTCTGCTAGCCCTAATATGCATGAATATCAACATAGCGGAAATCGTCACCCTTGTTTGCTCAAACATGACAACAACAATAACTACCCTGGCAATATTGGCAAAGCCGGTATCACAAACCTGACAGTAGGCTATTTTGAAATAGCGTTCTATCATCTCCAAACTAGTGGCCCAAAGCTTCATCTGGGCAATGGACTGTGACTGGCAAAGCTCATTGAAAAGAAGTGTGCGTGTGTGGGGGGGGACAATAGGATGAAATGCTGGCTGCAGTCGGAAGCAGGTTTGGCGCAGCGTATCCTCCCCTCTGTTGAGCTTTCACTACCAACCTCCCATCTTGTCATCCCTCTTGAGTCTCTCTTTGTCTCGGCTTCCCTCACGTTCCAGCAAACTCCCTTCCCGCTCTACTCTCTTCCCTGCCGCTCAATCTAATCTGGGCAGCTTCACTCCCCCCCTTTAACCACCTCACAATTAGACAGGAGGGAGCGGGGAGCTTGATGCGCCGCAGTCGGAACCACTTGGCTCGGCTGGAATTTGACTTTGATGTTTTAAAAGCTGAAACTGAATGCCGTGTAGGTTACGCGCAGTACAGAAGAAACGCACGTCGCCTTATCAGCCGCACAGATGCAGATGTTATTCCATTTTGATGAGTTTGGCTTCAAGTTCAACATATACTGAGTTGAAATCACAGTATCACGCCCACGCGAGCGCTTGCTAACTGCAGTATAGGACTGCAAACAATAGGAAGCACCAATGTCACTTGAATGGAGGGTATAATCTAACTCAGACATGGGCAAACCCCGGCCCACGGGCCAAATACGGCCCGTTATGCGTTTCAATCCGGCCCGCCTAATTTATCCAATAAGGCTAGAAAAAAACAACATTTTTTTAATTTTATTTTTATTTTTATTTTGTTCAGCTCAGTGGCCGAGTGGTTAGAGTGTCCGCCCTGAGACTGGGAGGTCCTGTTTCAATTCCCGGCCGGGTCATACCAAAGACTATACTAGACTATATAAATTCTACACACCCGGAAAATATGATCACTGGGTCGGGGTCTCACTGATAAGCTCGTTTACGCACAGAAAGGGGACAGAAAGATACGCGGGGTACATTCATAACAACGTTTGCAATTTATTAAAATAAACGGGAGAATGGCAGTAAGCTTAACTCAAGATAACTGATTCAAAAAATATAATTCTTCCTGGATTTGGACATTTACAGCAGGAGACGGCACGGTTTTGTGTTGAACACAGCAATAATGTCCTGATAGTCCAGAGAAACGGTCAATTCTTTTTTGAAAGAAAGCAGGAACAAAGAGTTCAGTCTGTCAGTCAACATTGTGGCACTGTTGTGTGTTTTGATCCTTTTGACAGCTGAAGATAGTCTTTCTACATGTTGTCATGGGTGAGGTGAGGAGCGCGCATGCAGGAGACTGTTGATATTGGTGAATACATCCCCGGGACGTGCGTCGAGCACTTCTATGAGCGTTTCCTCGTAGCATTGCTACGTGTGGATTGACAGCAATGTGATGTGAGAAGAGCAATAACAGAAATCCTTTGATGATTAAAGTGACCGCCGAGGAGAGTAAATTGCTCTCACCATGTCTCCCAGCAGAAAAGACAGTTGTGGAACATTTGTCAGAGCTCTTTGACAAGGAATGTTTTTCTTTCTCTCACGAGAAATACACAAACAAACTTTACTTTACTTGTGATTGATTCAAAAGACAGTGGATGAATATGTAGCAATTACAAATTGTAATGGAGTTTCAATCAAACTGTATGGTTCGGATCTGTTTTCTACAGATTTAGCAGCGCTAGATATTAGTGATGGGAATCTTTGACTGTCTCACGATTTGATTCTATTTCGATTTGTGTGTCTGTTTCAATTTATAGATGTGCAAAGAATCATCATAATCTACTCCAGTCTGACTCGCTAATGCTAATTAGCGCGCTACTCGCCGCATTTTCATCACTTAAAAGAACGGCTATTCATACAAAACGCTTGAGGAATGTATACAGAGATGCATGTTAATATTACTCACAGGCATATGCTCTTCCTATGCACTTTTATTGGCATAACTTAATGTGACTTTTTCCTTCTACTCTCTAATGTGACTACAATTTAACAGTGCATGAGAACGCGCAAAACCACACTGCCCCTAAGTGGCCAAATCATATACAGCATGAACAGCGCTCCCAATAAAGGCACACTCAAACAAGTACCAGACCGTATAAAATGATTTAAATAAAATTGATTTTGGGACATTTAAGTCATACTAAATGAGAATCACGATTCTTATGAGAATCAATTTTTTGGGCACACCCTACTAGATATCCACTTTTTTATTGATGGATGAAGTTTTATCCGTCAATGGTATATGATGGAGCTAAATGTGTTGCTGCCTATTTATTGGAGGCTCTGGAGGTAGTCCTCAATTTACGAACACAATGGGTTTCTGTTTGCAATTTTGTACAAAAACAATTTAATAACAAAAATATGAAACTTACATTAAATAAAATTATAATATTCATACATACATATTCTTACATATTCTATATTCTTCTCTTATTGGGTTATTCACAAATTAAATTAAAAAAATTAAATGGATGGAGGAGTAGGTACGCACAGCATATGTGCAGAGAGAGAGAGAGAGAGAGAGCCTTCTCTCAAAATGAGAGGTGATATAGCCTAGGTCAGGGGTGTCTGCAGGCAAAAGGTAGCCCCCAAGGACCACATGAGTAGTCTGTTCCAAAAATAGCTCACCATTGTGACTTTCTAGCAAATTTGAAAATGTAAACAATCTAAAAGATTTATAGAAACAATGTGTTCCATATTAAGTGTTGCATATTGGTATTTATTAGGGACGGCAAGCAGCAATCATTTTCCAAATCCACCAAAAAGTTGGGCCAGTCGTTTTCAGACTGTGGAAGACCCACTATACCATTTCTGAGTAGAGAGTAGTTCTGAGCACGTTCCAGTTGTAATAGGAAAACAACTTTACAAAATGTGATCTACTTCACCCAGTTTGCTTGGCTGCAATCCTCCAATTTCTCTGACCTGCTGCAGAAATTCTTGGATAGTGCATCTGAGAACAACGGCCCACCAGTAAATTTTTAGCGCTGTCTTGAAATTTAAATTGCACAAGTAAGTCACCCAAGAAGTACACTCTTCTAAGCTATTGCAGACTGTCAAAGCCAAGATTTTTCTGTAATCATTTTGTGCCAACAGCAGTGCTGAAAACTCAGAAAAAGACACAGGAGCATGTTGACAAGCAACCGCATCCTTCATAAAAATAATCGTTACAGTACACGCTCTTCTGTCCTCTTTGCACAGGCTCAATGAAGGGAAAATGGGTCAGGGTAGGAGAAATCTCATCATAAGTGCTGCAAGTGTGCAAGATGGTTGCCGTGGTTGACCAAATTTGTGAAATCCATCCGTTGTCCTAGCTGCCAATTGCTCCTCGACCCCCCGTACACTGTATGACTAATGATGCCCGATGAGTCTTGAAACTGGCCCCAGTTCAAAATTGAGTCAGCCAACTTGGAATCAGACTTGAAATGGGACTAATTTGCACATGTATGCCCAGCTTTACGCAGCATGTTGTTCTTTTGATCCATTTTTAATTCTTGAGATATTTTTTGACTGAATGATAGAATCCATCGATCCATTTTCTACCTTCTCCAACTGAGAGAGGCGGGGTAGAACTTTGACCGGTTGCCAGCCAATCACATGGTACACATACTTAACAAACAATTCTTCAGACTCAAAACAAACCTATGGGCAACTCTTCAATTCACCTAAAATACAGTATTGTACATGATTTTTTTTCTTCTTCTTTTTTAGGGGATATGGTGTTTTTTTTACAATGAACTTTAGAACAAATATGCTAACCTCAAGGCGCACTTGTACGAAAATTAAAAATATCTCCAAATGATAGACAACAAGAGACTGATACCAGTATGAGTATATGCTATAATTTTGTGGACCTAATCATCATTAGACTACAGTTAAATAAAAATAAAAATAAACGTATTGTAGTCCTTTTTAAGCATAATTAGCCGGAATGCATGTCATGTGGCGTGAAGTTAGTTGAAGCTGGAGGCAGCATTTTGTAAATATTTAACAGGAATGACATGTTTATGTTAATGTAAGTTGTAGTAGTTTTACCACATTGTAATGTGTTGTGCTTGAATTGCGTTTACACTGTGAGCAAAGTTAGTGTTCTGTTTGGGACTCTGTCCTTTTGTGAGTTAGCTGTTAGCTACATAGCTTGCTCAACTGAAGAGCCTTTTCCTCAACACATGCTGAAGTGCATCTGATCGGTTCTTGTGTAAAATATTTCATAATACTTTGCCAGACGCCAAGTTTTTATTCAGAAAGCCCTTCAACAAGACTCATTTAACAAATTTACAAGAAAGTCACCCACATTCATACCGCTAGCTTCCTCCATTTTGTCCTGATTAGCTACAACAAGTCTGAGCACAAAAGCAATTTAGCTGTCCATGCCTGTGTGTTTATCTGTTGAATTTAGGGCTTAAATTATAAAAAAAAAAATTGTAAGTAATATTGAATTAATAACGTCAAGTTTACAGAACTGTCTGTGTAAACAAATCATTTTCAAAAATTAGTTTTAATGTCTGATGTTTCATTTTTGATCAAGTCCTCAATAAACCTTTGATTTGGTCATAAAATAACAAAAAGCTGAAGTAGAACTGACTGGTGTCTCAATTTCATCAGGCTGCATCCTAACATGGCTAACAGCAAGCTTAGGTACTGGGAAGCAGTGGGATGAATTCATTACTGTTTCTTTTTATGCCTTCAACAAAAATCTCAATTACAAATAACTAACCTCGCAGTGCTTGTATATGATGTAACCAAAACACCATTAACCATTCCTTTTGACTCTGGCATTATTTTAAAGTTGGCCTAAGATCGTGCTCTCTGACTTGTGACCATATAAGCAATACTTCAGCCAATCTAATATTTAGTGTGGTGGGTGGGGGCACAAATGATTTATAAAAGGATTAAATGCTTTGTATATCACTTCCTATAAACTGAATAGGAGTAAGAATTGAGAACAGACTATTGGGGGGTAAATCTTAACCACCTTATTGTTGTACTGAATCCCACCAGTTTTCTATGCATATTCACCAAGCCGATCCTTTTTGAAAAATAAAATCAGTCAGTGTTAATGTTTCTGTACTAAACTACTTAGCACATTAGCACGTTTGCTAAATTAGCATGACATGATGCATTAAGTAATTTCAAATATGGTTTTTGACGCCACAAGGTTATATGTAGAAAAAACACAGACTTACAAGTTGTTTAGGAGTTCCTGGTAAACTTTACTTATGAGTCTCTAACTATCTGCCACAAGGAATTTAAGGTATTGCCTTTAGCCGACAGAGGCTGCGCTCTCCTCTACTGAAAAGCTGGAAGGCGATCTCGCGCTCAAAGCCCGCTGTGAACCCCGCCCCTCCCTTCCACGTTAAAACAGTGCCAACAAGTTGAAACTGAAAAATAGAGAACTGAAACTGAAAACCAGAGAGTTGAAGCTGAAAACCTGTGGCACTCGAAAAAAAGAGAGTGTAAAAAATCTGCAGATTGGTATTAAAAAAAATAATATATGCTTAAAGAAAACAGTGTTTTTATTCATGTCTGTATTTTAATTTTCAATGCAACCTTTTACAATGCCAATACTTGTTTCAATGTCAATGCAGCTTTTTCCACAATGACATTTTTTTCCCCAATACCACATGTCATTGTCAGTGTTGTGGCTTCATAGTTCTGCAGCTAGTTGGCATTGCAAATCATAGTTTGGACGCTGGCTCCCGTCACTCAATTTAACTCTATATTTATAGAGCACTGTAAAGCAACCACCTGGGATCCAGGGGCAGTAGATAAAGTTAAAGTACCACTGATTGTCACACAATAAAAACAGAAGCGGCCCCAGAATTGAACCCTGTGGAACACCAAACATAATATGTGAATTCGTATTGCACATATTCCTCGTAACATGTTCTTTTTTCGCTTAACATAGTATGAAGGGATTACAATAATACAGAAGTCGTACCATAGCAAATTCAAGAAAACTAAATGAAGACACAGATGAGGCGACAAAGCAAGTAGTCGTTTGAGGCCATGTGTTTTTCTGTGCCTGAATTACACATTAAACTTTGCAGATGGGGTAATGATTGGGAAAATGAACAATCAATTACATGTTAGTGCTAACTCAAACAAAGATGCAGATCCTGGAATTATGGTCACTATTGTTAACGGTTTGTACTTTGCAAAGATCTGCAATCTTGTGGTCACCAGAGGATGGTAAAGGGGCCAATACATGGAACGTTACATTTGAGTTTTAATTTGGTAAAGGTACCCTGTAATTTTGTTTGATTATCAAACAAGACGTGAAGAATTTAGCTACGCAGTTCGAGTGAGAACTTTGTAATATTCATTACCTATTATGTGGCACCCAACTACTCAAAGCCTCAATATTATAGAACATAGGAATGTGTAAAAGCAGTGTCAAAGGTCAGCCATTATCTAAATAAAATACTCTTTTGTTTTTTCGAGATTTAATTTCTCAACCAATGGCCGAAATTCTAGAGCTTCTTGTTGTGGTTACGATGATGTCATTGGTAATTTCAATATTGACCCACACGCTTCTCCCTCTCACCAGGGCAGTGCAGGAGTGTGGGGCAGAGCTGCAGGGCTCGTTCAGCAACACCCGCATGACATCAGCAAACAGCCAGCTTCTTAAGTTGGCTCCAAACGCTCCTCCTGTGCCAGAAGATTTTGCCTGCAAGGTCCCTCGACACGTTTCTCTGGTTTCCACTCTTCTCCAGCATTCCATTTCTAGTTGAGATTTAAGTTAGTTGTCCCCCTCGTTGTGATTTTGTGTTTTGACTTTTTGTAAGAAGATTTTTTTCCCTGAAAATGTGATTTTTGTTTTTGTTTCTTTTGTTCAAATAACATAATTGAAGAAATGTTTTTGTTGTTACTTGT
This sequence comes from Vanacampus margaritifer, assembly GCF_051991255.1. Classification (NCBI taxonomy): domain Eukaryota; kingdom Metazoa; phylum Chordata; class Actinopteri; order Syngnathiformes; family Syngnathidae; genus Vanacampus; species Vanacampus margaritifer. The sequence continues at coordinate 6,043,496 of NC_135450.1, forward strand.
TTTTCAAAATAAGTTATGTTTTGTGGCACGCTGCACTTTGACAGAAGCATCTCACTGCTTAGTGGTTTAGCCCATCAAGGCCCAAAGCGCATGGCAAAGAATGCCTCTAAAACCTATGGTCACCCCCAAAAACCTGACGTTTTCTTGGAAATTCAACAATATTAAAAATAATCGATATCTTAGCTCCTGAAGCAGATAGAAACTTAATTCCAAAAACATTTCAGAGCTTACACATGTGGCGTTCACACAAACATAAGTTTATTATCATAAACCTTCAATATATTTTTTTAAATCAGCAGACATATCTCGCATCTGCGGGTATATATATATTTACCTTCAAGATTGGAGCGCAGTTGTAATAACCTCGGGGGATCGATTTGTCCATTCCGTTACAAGGCCGTCAAAATTTTCAAAATCCTCATTGTCTACAAACATTTCTTAACAGTATGTCCCCGTCGACTCGAATTCCTCCCGTGCCGTCGTCAATCGCGTCATTTATTTCATAACTCCCGCAAATCTGTGTCAACCATAAATGCTTGAATAAAATTCCAGGACATGCTACGAGGCCCACGTCACCCTCTCGTGCATATTCTGATGAATTTAATCGGCTAAGAGACCAAACCAAATGGGCCAATATTTTTTTTCTCTCTGTTGCCAGCCAGAATTTGCCGAACAAGCCAGCTTGAGATCAACACCGGTGCTTAGTGTTGATGAAACAAGATCTGGATCCTTATCTACAAAGAGATGAAGATGTGTCGGATTTCGACCCCGTCAGCTGGTTTTGCACCAGAAGGTGAGGAGGCGATGTGTTGTTGTAGGCTTTGGGTGTGATGGTTCATGTCTAGTCCTAATGTGCGATAAATGGCTAACATGTTCCGTCTTCACCCTAAGCCAGCTTTAATCAGGCCAGAGTTCAGCTGATATTATCAATAAAACATGTAGTGTTGTTACCCAAACTGTGATAGCTTGTGTTGTCAACAACCGCAGATGAGCAATACAATATTTAATTGGTCCCGTTTTACCTTCTTTGCATTCACGTTTGCTGCAAACAGCATTTGTCTCTAGAAGTAAAGGAAGTTGTAAAATATGACTCACCCTTGCTTTTGGTGGAAAATCAACTTGCATGTTTTGTTTGTGTACTTATTTATATATTGAGTTGTATTGTAATGGCAATTTAGTATAGGCTACTGATAAATAATCATTTGAATTACAATATCATTGGGACACACAAACCCCTCCATCACAATTAGGTCATCTTGGACTAATATGTTCTTGGAATATTACACCTTAAAGTTCATATAATGTATTCTAGAAGACATTTAGAACATTATGTGGCACAAACATTTGGCACAAAGGACAGCTTAACATCTCGTCCTGAGTTTTTTTCCCTGACCTTCTGGTCATCTCAGTGACTGCTCTGAAAGGACAGCTGACAATATGGGAACGTCCAAGTGGGAGCTTAGAGAGACAGCTGACGGGAGGGAACAGTTGGACTCCTCACCTGGCTACTGCCACACACGCTTGACACCATATGAACCAAGTAAGTTTATCTTGGTCTCATCAGACCACAAAACATGGTTACAGTAATCCATGCCTTTAGTTTGCTTGTCTTGGGCTTGTGCGCACCGACAATATGATTTTGTGTGTTTAAAATTTTGTGTCGTACAATGTGACATTGCTTGATTAAATGCCAGCTCTGCAGCATTCAAGTCATAACAAGTTTTCCTAACTAATTTGTTATGAAAGAAAAGTGCACCCATGTTTGCAGTAATAAGACGGATCATCCATCTGAAGTACATCAAAACAAGACAGGTGGCCTTTGAAGTCGTGAAGTTTTTGACCTTTCCTTGGTGTCCCCATGTGGAATATCCTTCTAATGTTCAAATATTGGTGCAAAGGTCCATCAGCTCTGCACACTCAATAAGAATCAGACTATTGGGGTCTGCAATATCACCTGACATATCACACTAATGGTCTCACTCACACTCACATACAAAAGCAGTACCTACTTGGGATGGAAAAATACCTTGCCGTGACTCAACAAGCGTTCCCCGTGACAATAGCGATAATGCTGCTCATTTACAAGTTAATAGACTGTTGGATTGGATGCGAACATCTGGCAATGTGTTTTAATATGGAGTTCATCTGCATATTGTAATGAGAACTAAGAGGCTGTAATCAGGCTTCAATGTGTATTGACATTTTACTTTCCCTTGCAAAAGTGTTATATTTCTCATCCCACGGCGCTCCAGAATGTCAATGACGCAGCAGATTAGAGCTGATTTTGAGTATGCTGGTGATATGTGCGATTATCCATCCAACTGTCAGCACATCTGGCCTTCCGCTGCTGACCACACATACACAATGACGCCCCCGTTGAAGGGATAATTACTGCAACTTTATTAATAATTCAACAATGACCTAATAAAATAATGTAATCTTGAGCTTTTATCCTTACACTGAAAAATCTGCCCCGTGGGTTATCCAGATTAGAAGAAGTAGAAGTAGAAGAAGCTTGCTTTGCTGTTAGTTTATTTGGTAACTACATTTGGGTGACAAGATTTTCAAAATTCAAAATCGGGACAGTACAATTTCACTAAAAATTAAATATACAATAAATTCTCACCATTAACCATTTAGGACAAATTGAAGTGCTAGTCAATCTGGTGACCGTTGCTTGTGTTAGTACTTGGGCTAATGCTAAATGCTATCTTGGTTGGCAGTTCAGCAGCTGCAGTGGTGGCAAATCCAGGTCCAGAAAGTAAAAGCCCTGCCATAGTTTGGCTTTAGCCCCTGGTGCTAGCCAGTGTTGAAGGAAAGAATCTTTTCCTCTGCGTGTTTGTTTTCTTTCGGGTAGTGAGAATGTTGGTTATCCGAATGCAGGCTTTAGATCGATGAACAGTCACTTCAAAGCTTTTATTTCTACAGAATATTTCGGACACAAGCGAGTTTACAGAACACAGCTGCAGCTTCTCGCAAGTGTGTTGTTACTGCGGACTCACAGCATTCTTATACTATCTTGAAAGGCAGTATCCGCAAACCCCCAGGAAACAGCCCCCAGCCATGAGTTAAGACTTTTACAGCATTCAATACACATGACGACAGCCGGAAGTACATAAGACTTTTAAGGACATCATCCAATACACATTGACTTCAACCACAGACGCTGGCCCATTGATGTGTAAACAGAGGAGGTTCCCCAGATATCATTCAAACACTCACCAAGCTCTACTGAGGAAATTAAAACAGTTATGACTAAATCAAAACAGTTATAACTAAATCTGGGCAGAAGACTGATTAGATGTAGTTAGATTAGAATGAAACATGATGACAACTGTGTGATTGACATACACATAGCCTGAACAACTAGCTTGTTGACCGTGACCCATTTTGGCTCATAACACTAAGTTTAAGAACTCCTAGCCTAAATGCAGAGCAGGCGGTCTTCCAAAACGTATTGTGCTTAAATACTGAAGGTTTTATTTTTTGGCTCTGTCTCCCAAATTCTGTCTGAGCGCTGTTGTGGCTATGAATGCTAACAGGCTGAGGATAACGCTTAATATGCAAGCCTCTGGCTTTAATCTACATGCAGATCACTTCAATGTACTTCCTTAGGAGCGACGGAAGGAATTACTCAGCTAACCTCAGAGCTCATTGCTCATGGCCAAGGTGACTGCACCTGGCTAAGGTGAAAAATTCTCTCAGCGCTTTGAATACGGTCAGCGAGAGAGCCGCTTGTCACACTCGATCAGTTTCCAATTCAATATGATTGACCCGAGCAGGAAATCTTTAAGTTGCTCAAGCATGGATGAGGGCAAGAGATGGAGGCACATCAGAGAATCAGGGATGTCGATTGCTCATGCATGCTAACATGGGAGGCAAGGTCATGATAGGTTGCTAAGTGACTGCTCCTCATCACAAATGTGGGAAATACAAGTTGACATTGATTTGACACAATTTTCTAAAAGGATGTTGACAGTTTTATGAGTGGACTGTATCACCAAAGTATGGATCATTGGATTTGCCACCTCTGAAGCTCTTAACAAAGCATACATATGGGTGCGTGTATATCAAGGTTATTTTAGTTAACGAAAACTGAACGGAAAAACTAAAATTCAAAATACAATTTCGTTAACGAAATAAAATAAAAACAAAATGCTTTAAAAAAAAAAATAACTGAAACTACATTGTATGTTTACAAAACTAACTCAAACTAACTATAATTATAGCGAAAATGTTCTTTGTTTTAGTCTTTGGTAATTCATTTAATACATGAGCCTTTGGGGATGATTTTAAATGTGATTTTAAGTATATTTATTTCAAAATTAACCGAAATAAAGATGTTTGAAAGTGTGTCACACTGAACTGATGTTTTCATTTTACTATGGTGTTTATTAAATATTGTGCACAAGTAATACATATTAAAATAAAAAAATAAAAAAACAAAAACTAATACCGAAACTAACTAAATCTAAGCATTTAAAAAGAAAACTAAAACTAATATAAAGTAACAGAGTCACCCTGAAAAGTAATTAAAACTAACTAAATTTAAATATCAAAACAAAATAAAAACTAACTAAAATGAAAATTCCAAAACTATAATAACCCTGCTGTATATACATTTATATCTGTGCAAATGTTGCCATTTGATTAAATGAATTGTAATGTGTTTTAATTTTTCCTTCTACACCTTTATTAGTATAATTCTATTGTTTTGTATACTGTGAATCCAATGACAAATATCTGCTGTAACATGATGTTAATAAATAATGGATTGATAAGCATTTTGACTTTTGGCTTTAGTGGTTTGAATCACCCCAAATTGATTTTCCACTAGTGGATCGCTATCTAATCAAGGCTAGGAATGCAGCAGCCCTAATAAATTGACTGTGTGTGTGTGTTTGTGTATGTATGTGTGTGTATGAGATGGAGGGGGCTGGTGGGTCAGTTAACAATTTGCATTTTGAATGCTTTTCGTCTCAGCGGGTTTTATTATTAACTATAAATTAAGAGATTGACATTAAAACAGGGGGTTGAAAGTGGCGATGCAGGTAGTAATGACATCTGATATGATCAAAGTTTACTTTGAAATCTTGCCCATTTTAGCCTTTATTTGGATAGAAACAAAAGGAAGCATTTTATACTCCTTGTATATTCATTCATTCATTTTCCAAACAGCTGATTAATAATTTTTTAAGCTAATAGTCACTCCTCCTAGCTGGCGTACGGCGTAGCATAGCATAAGTCATTTCCGTTTCCAGTTCTGCTTATCAAGTTCTGCTGGTTACAAAAGCAAAGCCATCAGTGTACATATAAGTTATGCTAGCATTGTAGCAGCCACGGCTAATGTAAATGGTGCTTCATTCATATAGTGCTTTTCCAGCATACGTTTTGACTACTCATTCACTATTATCTTGCTCAAGGGGACTTTGGCTTGGGATCGAACCCACAACCTCTAGATTGCAAGACAACCACTCTAGCACTGAGCCACACCTCCCCAGTCGGATTGTTTACAATGCACGTGGCCAGAGACTCAGAAGTGGAGAAGGATTAGTGCAGTATAGCTGAATTCTAATCTTGCTAATGGTTTTAAAACTGCAAACGTGTCTTTAATTGCTTAACGCCTTTTGTTTGTCCACCCTTGGTATCCATTAACATACTGTATAGGAGTGGGTTTAAAAAATTGAATAATCAAAATCAAATTGATTTTCCTTTTTGAGCCTGATATCGATTCATAAAACCATGAATCGATTATTTAGTCATTTTCCCATAAATTCATAAGAAATAGAATTTTAAAGGCTATTTTTTTTTTTGTATCTTACTCTTGAAATTTATTGTTCACATTAATTTAAAAGTATTTTCTTACATTAATGAAAGCTGACTTATTGCACTTTAAGATCAATCAGAATCCTTATTTACAATTATTGAATTATTTAATAATTTGCAGCCTCCGGATAATTTCATTTTAAATTTGTTTTTGGAGTTTTTAATCATGCCCTTGATCTTTAACTCATTTGCTCCCAAAACGTTCTATTTTAAATATTGCCATAGTCCCAAAAACGTATTTATATTTTTTGTTTTGTTTTTTCTGCTAGAGCATACAGAAGGCTTTGATGCAGCCTCTGACCCAAAGAAGTCGCTTAAAGCAATGGCAGTTATTACGAAACGGCTAGCAGGTGTCAGCAGAGTATAAAGAGATCAACCAGGGTCGTGTTGCAAAAAAGATCTTTTCCAAATTGTTTTCAACAGATTTGTGAATAATGATGAAACTTAGCTATATTCTAATGCTAATTGCTGCAAAACTGAAACAGATACAATTTTTTTTTCCTGATGAAAGAAGAGACTCCAGTAAAACAGCCGAAAGCGAAAGGGGTTGCTTCAGTGAAAATGACTGCGAGTGAATGAGTTAAGAAGAATTGATGTTCCATAATTAATCAATATCAATAGAATTGAAGCGAATCGAATCAGGAAAAATCTAAATTGAATCGAACTGAACCCTTGTGAATCGAAATCGAATAGATTGAGGAAATTAGAACCATATACTTGATATTTCATATAACAGCATGGCCCCACTTACCTGCCTGCTCGTTTTCCTTTAAACACATCTTTAGAACCTGTCATCCATGAATGTGGAGCTCCCATAGTTGAGTGCTCATTTTGCCACCAATGCTTGTTGGGGGACCAGGAAGGGTTTATTTCATATCACGCTCCATAAACCGGCACTAAACCTAGGAAAATGTGCAATCAGGAGGTGAACACATTGCGGACTGCCAGCCTTCTCCAATATGGCTGCACCTTCAACTCCCCCGGACGAACGCCAAGCATTAAATCAATGGCGGGGGAGCTGGCTATCCGGCTTCAGATTAACGCTGGAGAAATGATTCCATACTAATTGGAAAAGAAACCTTACCACTTCTTCTAAACTCACAAGCCATTATGCGGCGTCATGGCGAGAGTGAGGGAGAAATGAAAAAAGTGATGAATACAAATGACGGCAGAGTTTCAGAAGCAAGCAGGCCAAACTTGTGATGGACAGTTCAGTGTAACGGGATGAAAGTAACCCCTAAGAAGCAGGATCTGAAAATGCAAGGTGTGTAGATGTTATGTCGCTGGGTGGGATAGTTTGCGTTTTTAGCCATTAGTGAATGAATGATGAAAGAGAGGCCTAACACATGACACAAAAGGAGAAAAGATTCTGACATTTCACTAGCATGCGCTCAAAGGCTATTCGAGCTCAAAAGTAGCACATGCATGCTAGTGAATAGAGATCAGGGGCTGAGAGAACTTCACAGCAAATGGGGAACGACTGTACGCTGACAGTGAGGCAGCCAGGAACAGACAAAGGTTTGATACGGAGGTTGCGGCTTTACAGTTAATTCAAGATGACGGTGTAATGGATAGAAATGGGTTTCTCATCTCAAACCGAGCATAGGGTCAACCCCGTCCAATTTCTCCAATGGCGAGGGGTTCGTGCTCCTTCCCTCCCAGTTAGAAGGTGAAACAAGAAAAAAAAAGAAAAAGAGAGCAATGATGATGACATATCAAATCGGTAAAATTACCGAATGAACAATACTGAGCTCTCCAGAAAAAAAAAGAAAAGAAAAAAGAAGGTGAAACAAGAGCGCGGGGGTGGGGTGGGGGGGGGGGGCGGTCATGCTTTATTGAAGGTGAAAAGTTGCAGTGTTTTTTGAGTGGACAGCCTCGACGTCCCTTGGAAAAAGATTAGAGGATGTTATTAGAAAGCAATGGGCTGTACATTGCACTCATAATCCTCCCACACGGAAAAGTGTGGCACTGGGAATATACCTCGGCAAATGATGTCTCTGCATAATTAAATCTTTTATTTCTCTTTACTAGGGAGGTTTTATTACTTTTTTGACATTGATGTGCCTCAATTGTTGTCTCTCACTAATTATCCCCAAACTGAAGGACAAAACTCTCATTGCCACAATTTAATTAGATCAATTTAAAAAAGGTGTTCATTTTTCAATGTTCTTGCGCTCCCATAACTTTAATGAATATGAAAATATTTCAAAAATATTTGCATAAAATCACACCTAATGCTCAAACCCGGTTTCCATTATGTTCAGGGACATTGAGTGGATTGTGGAAGAAAAACAGAACTGTTGGGCGCATATCCGGGACTTTCGTCTTCGTTATTGTGGCGTCCCAAGAGAGGGTTTTTTCTCACATCAGGAGATGGCGACAGCTCAGCGATATCCACCTTATTCCTTTGCCCCATGAGCAGTGTTGGAAACATTACTTTATAAAAGTAATTAGTTATAGTTACTCTTTACTTGCTCAAAAAAAGTAACTGAGTTAGTAATTGATTACTTCATAATAAAAGTGACTCATTATCAGGCATAGTAACTATTTTCACTACATTATAAAATTATTATTATTATTATTATTGCTGGAATGCGTTTGTTATTATGATTTTTATTCTCCACACTTTTTTTTGCCATGTAACAACTCCCACATAATACTTCTGATTTACACCATTCAATTTCAACTTGTTTCAAAAAAATTCACGCCTCCCGGGGTATATATCGTCTGGTTTCACATTATTTACAGTATTCGCACAATTTAACGTGAAATATCAACTTTTCCCCGATCATTTTCAATGGGACAGACATTGACATTTTGGGACATTTTTTGAAAGTCCACCTTTTCACGCCCACTTCCATACATACAACTTATCAACATTAGTGATTTTCTGATACTGCTCGGTGTGCATTGTCCAGTAACCAGGAGGTCACGGGTTCGAATTCCACCTTCGACTGTACATTGCAAATATAGCCATGGCCATTTTGCTAAGTGTACTGTATACCAACTAACTACAATGTCAAGAAATGCATTATAATTTCACTAAAATGATTAAATGCATGTTAGCTTTCAGCATCAGATGACACTTTTCAAAATAAATAAGCCATTAGGCATTAGCCACCATTTCAAAAGTAACATTGTTTTTTCTTCTGGAAAGCTCAGTATTGTTCATTCGGCAATTTTACCGATTTGACATGTCATCATCATTGCTCTCTTTTTTTTTATTTTTTTTATTTATTTATTTATTTTTATTTTGTATGTGGATGAGTATGTGTATGTGCGTGCGTGTGAGTGTGTGTGTATTCATTAGTTCACCTAAAACCTATTAAAAAAACGTTCACCTAAACCGAACACTTCCAGCCAGAGTCGTGAAGCCGCCAGGAGACCTGAGGAAGGACCAAAGAAAAGAAGGAAGAAAAAAAAAAAAGTTACATTGGATCAGTGGTTAGAGCAATTGCCTTGAGTCCCTGGGTTTAAACCCCGCTTGGGCCACATTTTAGTACTTTAGTCATTTATCTTTGAATTTACTTCATGAGCACATCCTTTCAAATCCTAGCATTCAGCTTTTCAGCATTCCCACGCAATTTCTGCTGAAATTGCACTTTGTCTAGTTATTATTATTATCATTATTATTAACTCTTTGACTGCCAGACGTTTTCAGAAACGGGATGTCGCCACTGCCAGCCGATTTAAGCATTTTGACTGATCTTTCAAGGTCCACAGAAAATGTTGTGTTTGGACTATGGAAACACACATTCTACCAAATGAAAGATTGAACTCTCATCTTTCATCAGAAAAAAAAGTTTGTTTCTACCTTATTCCGTTCTTCAGTAATCAACAATAGAAAATGGTTAGTTTCACCGAAATGCTCGGTTTTGAAACAAAAAGCGGAGAAAAAGAGCTTTTTGTGAAACGATGTTATTTCATGCACTCTAGTGAATTGTACACTTCTTTTTGTCTATGAATGATGCCACAAACACCGAAGTAAAGAAGTGCTTTACTTCTGTAAAACGCTATCACCAACAATGAAAAAGTGTTTTTAGATTGCAAAAAACGTTTATTTCCATTCAACAGTGTAACAATTTGACAAAACAATTTCACAAACTATTTACAAATGTGTGCAACTGTGGTACTATTTACAATATTATTATATTATTATATTTTCAAATACAGTTTTTCTTTTCGTAACACTCCCCTGCGTGCAAGGAGACGTTTCCCTTCGATTGTCCGTTTCGCGACGTTACACTTTATTGACGGCCTTTTTTTCCGGGGAATAGCAAGTAGCAGACTGTACCCACTCCTCCGATGAATATGCATTGGACTCGGGGCACTCTTCGTCGTCCGATTGAACGTCCGCCTGAGCGTGCTCGGTTGTGCGCCGCGTTTTCCGGTGTTAGCATCGCTAGCCCGTGAACCTTTATGACGTCGTCATAGCCGCCGCGTCAGCGCTTCCAACTTCGGCGTCAACCTCGTAGTCACCATCATCATCATCGATGATGATCATCGTCGTCATCAATGTGCTCTTTAGCGTTGGTCGATGCTTTTCGTCTTTGAAAAAAACTGCTCGAGCGTGAGCTGCTTGCAACCGGTCACCATGTTCTCTTCCCTTCCCCAGCCATTGTCCCCTCTAGCTCCGCCTCACGTCTTCTACTGACGCCTACCCAATCTTGTCAAAAGAGAGTCATTGCTGCCATCTAGGGGCCAAAAATAGTCATTAGGCTAACTAGATCTGCTTGAAACTTTCACCACAGCTGGCCAAGGCTTTCCTCCACACGTTTCCAAAAAAAAAAATTGGAGAACGTCTTTTAACGTCCTTGGCGGCCCTCCGTAGGTTTTTACTAAACGTCATTTAACGTTTTTGGCAGTCAAAGAGTTAATTATTTATTTATTTTTTTTAATACAAGGAATTCAATTTATGTCCAGGCCTGAACGCTTGCTAAATTCTAACATGTTTTAAGACATGCCGTGACACGCTTTCCGCGGCATCTCCACAATAAAAGTCACTACACATTCCAGCTGTCAAGATAACTTTATTGTGATGAAGTGCGACAACAATCGTGCATCTAACTGTGCTCTAATGACATTTTCAGAGCAACTTTCCAGAAAAGCGTACAATCTCACTTTCAGCCTTGAAACTAATAAATAAATTGTAACGTAACTCATTTCATGTATAATAACGATAATAAATATGTTAGATCACTCCATTTATGAAAGAAATAACTAAGTTACATAATGAACCGGAACTGGCGTTTTATTTACATGGTAACTGGTTACACTTTCTATGACATGTAGCGGTGAATCTTGTTCCAGTGGATTGTCGTAGGAACTTTTTGTCCACATAAATGAAAGCCTGTTGTAACAAATATGCTGATGTACCTCTCACATCACTTTTGAATATCCAGCGCTTTTATTTTCATTACTGTATATGTCGTGTTCATTCAAATTTGGCAAAACAGGAAAGGCACTATAAAGCAATTATTCACCTAACATTTTAAATGAATTCATTTGTAATGGTGTTCATTTGTCCATAACAACACTCTCTCAGTCATGTTTTGTCATTAACCTGAGAGCAGCAAGAGTACAGCCAGACTAATGAATCCTTCTTGTTTTGTTTTCCCCGCCAAGATAAAGTTTGGTATACAAGTACACATAAAACAGACTTTGAAGGGGGAGCAGAAGCTCTGCTCATTCCAAGCATCCTATCACCAAAACAGGCTTAGAAATGTCTCCTCATTAGTATGCATTACAGAGGAATATTGTTGAGTATATAAATAAATAGATAAATAAATAAATAACTGAAAATGGTTTTGGTGAAAGGCTGAAAAAGCAGCAGAAAAGAAGAATGCATCAGGCTTAATACTGTTCTTATATATTTAATACTGCTCACTGAAAAATTTGCTTTTTCATTCATCTTTCTGTCTTCCGAATTGCGTACTGTTACAGATTGTAATAGAGGTGAGTCATGCGGGGGATTAAATAAACAGTTGACCTTAAAATGTACTCATGTTTACAGTCACAGCCAATTGGAAATGAGTTTGCTTGCTTTGTTAAATGGAGCTCAGGAATGTTTGTTCACACAACAAATACTGTTTAGTCATGTTTGTAATGAACACGGGAAGGCAAGTAGTTCACTTTGAAAAGTGAATACTTTGGCTTCTATCATAAAAAAATAAAAATAAAAACTTTCCATATGTCAAATGTAGGAAATCAGACTGATTGAGAAAACTTTTCCAGATAAAAAATTAGGATTGCCAAAAAACTTAATTTTGATAATTGACTAGTCACTGATTATTTTTGTGGTTAGTCAACTAGATCATATGTAAATTGAACCAACAAGCAGCTACTCTTATAAAACCATCATCATTTTTAAGTGTTTCAGGTATCTTCAAACTATAAATTAGAGACAATTAAAAATGGCAAGGCACCTTTAAGGAAAGGATTTAAAACTACTTTCAAATTTCTCATTTAACACGACCATAATACTACGGTAAATGCTGTTCTCACACAATCTATCCATTGTACAGCATATACTATCAATAGTTCAGTAGAAAGCCAATGAAAGAGACTAATGTGCAGTAACGCATTGCACACAATGTAATTGTGATGATGTGTGCAGTTCTGTGCTAATTGAATTTAATCATCATAAAGACACTGTCTCTTATCTCATATGTACTTCCTCATAAGATGCATCTTATGCACTGGCAGCATCCATGACCTCATTCTTCCCTCTGATTGTTGCAACGCTGCAAAAAGAAATCTTATACCACTCACACACTTCCGTCTGTAAGAATAATTCACAGTCCAGAAGATTTTGATATTCAAAAGTAAAATTGTTGGCTACAATAATGGATCTTGATTTAAATTATTTTTAGAATAATATTGCAAAACCCTTAATTCTCAATAATGTGAACATGGTTACAACAACAGACGCCTGTTTATCTGTGAATGTTTAGAGTGGGAAAAAAATAGGTAAATGAAAAGCCTAATAAATCAAAACACACTTCGATTTTTTTCTGAACTGAGGTCTTGGGAGGTACTTGTGTTGGTTATCAAAAAAAATAATAATTCAATTCAATAGCAGGCGCTAACAAATATGCGTGATCTCATGTTTCTTTCTCATTTTGTGTTTTAATCTCATTTTGTGTTTTAATCTACTATCTAAATTATAAAAGTAACTTTTAACTGTAATGGAGAAACAAATCACTAATGGAAATGGCCGATGACAAAATTATTTATTGCAAAACAACAAGAAAAACACAAACCGAGCATGCTGCCTTTTCTCAAATCTAGTGAAAACACATTTACCCTTTAACTCATTGGCTCCCAAAAACGTATAAAAACGTTCTATTTTAAATATTGCCATGGTCCCAAAAACATATTTATACGTTTTCTTATGTTTTTTTTATTTTTATGCTACAGCATACAGAAGGCTTTGATACAGCCGCTGACCTGAAGAGGTTGCCTAAAGCATTGGCAGTTATTACAAAAACGGCCAGCAGGTGGCAGCAGAGTATACGAGATCAACCAGGGCCATACTGCAAAAAGCTCTTTTTGCCAGTGTTTACAGCAGGAATGTGAATAGTAATGAAACTTAGCTATGTTAATTGCTGCAAAACGGAAACAGATACAAATATAATTTTTCTTTCCTGATAAAAGAAGATACTTTTGGTAGGTTCCACGTTTTTATAGCAATAGAACACAATATTCTGTGGGCCTTGCAAAATCAGTCAAAATCTAGTAAAACAGCTGGGAGCGAAGGGAGTTGCTTCAGTGAAAAATGGCTCGGAGTGAATGAGAAAAAGCCTGAACCATGAAATATATATGAGAAAATTCAAATTCTTTGTAAATATAGTATTTTTTGGTCCTTTTGAACAAACTATTTCTTTTTCTTTTTTTGAAAATCAACTTCCACATATGACTTTTGATTTGTGTCATATTTGATACATCCGGTCACAATGCTTTAAATTCGTATATTTATAACCGTCAAAAATATAATAATAAAAAGACATATCAAACATATTGGTATTTCCAAAAATCGGAAAGAATATTTCCCACTATTAAAAAGTATAGGTTTCTCTCCTTTCTCAATTGGGGCGAAAAAATGACGATGACGGAAAGGTGCTCAGGGTGCTGACAAATGAAAATTTAGCAAATTACTCACTTCTGCTATTTTACATACCCTGTGATTGGCTGGAGACTGTTGTATGATTTTATAGCTGATAATCAATATACAGTAACTACCAAAGTTGACACACAATTAGATGTAGGCCACAGTAAAAGTCGTATCTTAAAAAATATATTACAAGATACAATTAGATTATATTAGAAGATTCCCTTTCAGAGCGAACTTTATATTCTGTTTAACAACCTCACATGTGCCACATGCATCTCTAAAAGCTTTTGTGGAGCATGCAAAGATGCTGACAGCTGCAGCAGATTCCTGCATTCTTCACTATCCACGCTCTTCTCATAAAAATCCCACCGAGAACCGACACCTCCCCAACATGACATTACTCTTGAGAGTATTAAAATAAATTCAATAAAAGCACCACAGCTGATCGTCACTGTTCATTTATAATAAAACACAAATTAGTCGACATGGTGATAATATTCAGCATTTTAACCAAGGAATTTCATAGGGGAATGACTTGCCGTAATTGCAGCCACCATAAATACATGTTTTATTGCCTTTATAAAGTATTCATGATGCATGCTTGATGTGCTCAGACCGTTTCACGACAGCAGTGCTGCCACACAGTTAGAGTGAAGGAATAAAAGCCAAAATCAAGATTAATGGAAGATCATACTGAGAATTTGGTCTGGAAGCATAATTTAGCAAATTATTAATTATTAAACTGTTAAGAAATCAGTCAATAAAGCCAATGTAAACAGTGATCAAAACCTTTGTTAGTAGTCTGCCGTTGGCCTCTGATGCCGTCCTACCACAAGGGCCGGCAAATCCAGGTCCAGAAAGTAAAAACCCTGGCACACTTTGGCATTAGCCCCTCGTGCTAGCTAGCTCCCTAGCAGGTAAACAAGCACCAGGTAGGGAGCTAGCTAGCTAGCATCAGGGGCTAAAGCTGAACTGCGGCAGGGTTTTACCTTTCTGGACCTGGATTTGCCACCTCTGAATTTATGGAGGACCAAAACTGCTAAAATTGAAAAATAAATACGTGACTAAATAAATAAATAAATGACTAAAAGAGAAAAGAGAAACAAATAAAAGTGTTTTTTAGGTGCACTTCAGTTACCATTTTGATCAAATTGGATTTTTATTTTATTTTTTTGGGAATAAGACGTGTTTTTCGGCAAAAAGTAATCCATTCAAATTGATTCGGGATTTTCTGTTTAAACATTTTGGGGTGAGTCTGAGGTCCTAATTGGGTATCTTTTAAAAAATGCCTCCATCACATTGCGAAACAAATTAACCAAAATTTACATTTAAATGAAGCTCAAATTCTGTCAACATAAAGTGAGAGAAATTAGTAAGCCTCAAAGAGTCATATGTTTTGAGAAGACTACATGAACTTGAAAGCCATTTTAAGAATATGTATGTATTTATTTATTTATTTATTTAGAGAGTTAGTAAGATGGGAATACATGAAGGGAGCTTGTTCTTGATACCCGCAGTTTTGAATGATCTGATCACATTGAATGCATCTGTAACAGTTTTTGTGGTTGTGACTTTAAATGTGACAAGGTGACGTTTAATGAAAAAAACTGTTTGATGATGATGATGGTGATGATTGATCAGAGTCAATGATTGATGATGCATGTTTTTTTTTTTTTCTTAGGTGTCATTAGCGGCATACAATTAGCGATCCAATTAAAAATAATAATGTAATGTATTTTGTATATTTACAAGTCAGAGTATGCAAATGAATTTTTCGGGGGACTTAAAATAGAGTTGATATCTTGGAGCGGTTGTGGAAGTGAATTCCGTAGGGTAGGAGCTACATAGCTGAAAGCGATGGATCCAAAAAAGATGATAGGCAGGCTGTTGGTACAATGTGGAGGAAGAAGAAAGGAGAGTACAGGATGGAACGTAGGACTGCATGAGGGTAGAGACATAAGGAGACGCCAGGTAGCAAGCAGCCAACAGACATTGTTGACTGATGTTAGTGCTGTGAAATCAATTTGACCGCCAAGTTGTTCAGATTCAGGAACATCTTTTCACATTCACTATATATCAATTGTGTGACTCCAAACCAGTGCCATGAGAAAGTATCCAATTTCACTTTATTTGTCAGAAAATGATTTAGAATTCACTTTTGTATATGTGTTGATCTATCTGTGCCAGCAACTTATAGGGTCAGGTAGAATAGTTCAATGTTTTTCCATTAAATGGCTAATGATACAATGATTTTGCATATCCACCTATTGCCATTTAGCTATCAGCTATGTTTAAAAAAAATAAAAATAAATCAATGGACTGTGCACACAACATTGGCGTGTTGCATGTAAAGTGGCATATTAACTTCCCATCTGCATGTAAGTGCATAGTGACAGCATTGAAAATGTGTAAAAACTCAAAACCCCGTTGCTGCTGAACATAGCGGCGCACAGCAGTGTCGGCGGGAGGCGCTATCTCATCGTCTTTGAAAAATAAAAATGGGAACACTTTACAATAACTATCCATTATAACTAGTTAATAGATCATTAGTAAACTGCTAATTAATGAGTTGTTAATATAAGTGTTTGTATAATGCCTTATAGTTAGTTTATCATTAATAAACTGTTAGTTAATGCATTATAAATGACTTGTTCACTATATGTTAATGATTTATAATCATGAACAAACTATTGGTAAGTTACTTAATAATGACTTGTTAAATATCAACTAATACAAAGTAGTACATTAGTTAATAACTAATACTTCACTATGTATCAGTCGTTATTAAATATTTTTTTGACCATCCTTTGTAGAACACAAAATGGGTAGAACAAGTTAAAGGTACAGATGTTTGATATTTAACATATCAAATGTTTGTACTACAATCCTGTTCCACACATACTGTAGGTCAGATTGCAACCCAGAAACTGTTGCACCTTCTGACCCTGCGACCCAAAATGCTTGATGTGTTATCATGCATAAAGTTAATTTGTGAGTAGGATAAGATGCTCATTATTTCAGTATTCTTGATTTTTATTTTTTATTTTTAGAGCGGGGGATATTTTCATCAAACTGCATTACATTTTGATGTTAATGACTGAATAATTCCCTTAATAGATGAGAAATAAAATCTGCATAAGCCTGTAGAAACATTTCTATGGCATATTGTATTAATTTTATGTAAAAAGATAAAGTAATTTTTGAGGTGGGTGTATTAACTCATTCACTCCCAGCAATTTTCACTGAAGCTTACCCCTTCGCTCCCGGCTGTTTTACTGTATTTTGACTGATTTTGCAAGGTCCATAGAA
This sequence comes from Vanacampus margaritifer, assembly GCF_051991255.1. Taxonomy (NCBI): domain Eukaryota; kingdom Metazoa; phylum Chordata; class Actinopteri; order Syngnathiformes; family Syngnathidae; genus Vanacampus; species Vanacampus margaritifer. The sequence goes on from NC_135450.1 coordinate 6,060,744, forward strand.
TATTGTGTTCTATTGCTATAAAAACCTACCAAAAGAAATATTAGAGTATCGTCTTTCATCAGGAAAAAAAGTATATTTGTATTTGTTTCCGTTTTGCAGCAATTAGCATTTGAATATAGCTAAGTTTCATCATTATTCACAAATCTATTGAAAACACTGGGAAAAAGAGCTTGTTGCAACATGACCTTGGCAGATCTCTTATACTTTGCTGCCACCTGCTGAACGTTTTTTTTGCAATAACTACCATTGTTTTAAGCGCCCTCTTTATGTCAGAAGCCGTGTCAAAGTCTTCTCTATGCTCTAGCATAAAAAAACAACAACAACGTTTTGGAAAGTGAAGGACAAAGTACCAAAAACCGTATTTCTAGATTTTTGAATTTGAATGAGATAATTGCTATTTACTAAAGCTATAAAAGCTTAACCCTGGAGAACCCAAGAACCCTTTTCTTCTTGGAAAATTATGAATTATACATTAAATGTCTGCCATAAGTTCACTGAACACCAAAATATATGTTTTTTCAATTTTAACCCTTGTTTTTTTAACTTGCTCAGAGTTGCTAATTTATCAAAATATATATATATAACATACTCCTAGGCATTCTGCAACATGATATGAAATAGATTAACAAAAAAAACACAATTTTACCATCTGATGGTTTGCTGAGAAGATGGTTTTGTTTGGAATGATTTCCAGCTCAACAAAACAGCATGTTGCCAGCCATCTTGTCACCACCACTCTGGCTATTGTAAGTGCAATATTCATCCACTAGATGGCCCCATGCACGGGTCAGAAGTGGCACTCTGGACTTTTGAAGTTAAATTTGTAAAAAAAAAAAAAAAAGGTCTTTGTTATTTGAGTAGCAGAATTTATAGGGGCCAAATTTGACCCCGTGGGTTCTCCAGGGTTAAGAAAATAAACTTGAAAGTAGCTTTAACTTGACCTTGAAAATGCATCATAATCCTCCCAACCATTCAATCGTACCTTCTGTTTGAAAATCAGACTGTTTTTATTCAGTCCGGGCTTTCTTTAGAATAAATTGCACCTTTAGTGCACACCCCATGCCGTGAAGAACCATTCAATCACACTTTATTGTTTTTATAAGCCATGAAGGGAAAAAAATGCACTGTAACTATGTGCCTATAGTTTCCTCAAAACTGCCGGAGCCTTCAGTATAAGTATCAGCGCGGCCCCTGATGCATCAACAGCCATCGCAACACCGGTTGTTAAATCGACCATCTCTCTGTACAGGACGACAGCACGAGCACACGGTGGTTTATGCAGCAAGCTTTACCTTAACCTTAATCTTGACTGAAAATCCTTTCATAACACAAATTGCATTCCAGTGAGCACAGACTGCGGTTATAGTGGCCCTGAAAATAAATAAGCACAGTGAAGGGGAGCAAATGTCTTGTATGCGTTGTTTTTTCTTGTTTTTGTATCGAATATTTTTATTTATTTTTTTTAATTTATTTATATTTTCTTTTTCTTTTTTCTGGAGAGCTCAGTATTGTTCATTCGGTGTCATCATCATTGCTCTCCTTTTTTTTGTTTTTTTGTATAGAATTTCTAGTTGTTCTAAGATAGTGATAGGTCAAATCGGATACTCTATTAATCATCGGCGTGATTTTATATTCAAGCCTAATTAGGTGCTACAGTTGTACAAATAGCTGCTCTGGGTCACGTTTGCTCCCAGTTTGCAAGTAAACCCCCGCGCTTCGGGTTTAAATCTCTTTTAAGCGCGAGTGATGTCCTAAAAATCAGCAGGGAGGAGAAATAATGAGATTCGCCGCTCTCGAATAAAACACAGGGGGTATAGAATGTATCGCAAGCTTCTTATGAATCCACGGAAAAAAACATTGGGAGCTTGTTAGAACCCGTGCGACATGTTTAAAGGCCCTTGTTGAATAATCATTTTCGCATGCTGGAATTCAATGGATTTGTTTCCGTTACCGAGATTTCATAGCAAAAACACCCAAATGTAAGTGTTTATCTCACGCGCACATTCACAGCTCTGGCAGCTAGCGGGCGATCAGAGAAGCCCAGTGGGTGCCGTGCATCCTCTTGGCGGTGTGCCGCCTCCTGGTAATCAATGCTCATTTTAGTCACTCGTCCACACCCCTTGCATCGATCCCCTTCAAGTTGGACATCATGCATGCAGGCAAGCTACTCAACACTGATTTTCCATTTTGTCTGGAGCACAGATGGGCTTCACCCCTGAGGAAGAAGACACGGTGTACCAGGACTTTCGTGCTCGGGAACCAAAGGCCACTTACTACACTTAGCGAGAAAGGCTACATGATAATACTGGGCAACACATTTTTCATTGAATTAGGCTGACAGTTGTTTTAAACTCATTTCTGGGTGTGGAATCCAAAACTGACCTCACCCTTACTCTTTCGCGTCAAGTTTCTAAGCTATAGGATCCCCGTTTTCTTAAAAAAAAAATTTAAAAAAATTAAATGAATGTGTATCTACGTAAATAAAACATTAAGATTAGGGGTGTGAGGCGAATATATTTTTTTTAATCATAATTAATTGCATGACTTCAATAGTTAACTCACAATTAATCGCAATTTTTTTATCTGTTATAATATTTTTTTCCTAAATTTTCATAGTCTTGTTAACATAAAAGCGGGGGGGGGGGGGCAGTTAAACTAATAGAAATATGGCTGCATCTTTTAATCATTGATACAGTAATTTCATAATAAATCATAAAATTTAGTTAAAATTAAAAAGATGTACTATACTGTAAAAAACAAGTGTGATATTGATTTATGTTGAGGTCATTTTTTTGCCACTAGACTGCAAAATTGCATTTGTAAGATGTTGGTGACAGCTCAGTGCATTTTTCTTTTCATATTAAGAGCTATCTAATCTTTAACATGAAGTAACTAGTGAAATTCTGCACATTTTTAAAATTGTCAAATACAATTTGACCCCAGTCTCCACAAATATATGCATTATTATTAAATGTATTACTCGTAAATTTTGATGTGGACGTGTCTGCTGCATTGTGATTAGAATTCCCCCAGAACAGTCTTTTTAAGTAAGGGCCGGTCATTAAATGCATGTTTAAAAAATGAGTGGCGTTAAAGGAACTTTAAATTAACTCAAAATTAATCCACTAATTTTGACACCCCTAATTAAGATGAAAATAGTTACAACCAAAATTTCAAAATCGGCATAAAACTTAAAACAGTACATCCATGGTAACAAGGTTAAGAGAAAGGTTAAAATGTTTACAAGGTTAAGATGCCTACTATGCTAGCTTTCTGTTAGCAGACATTGCTAGTATTGACCAATTGGGAGCTGCAAACACTTCTCACCACACTGTCTCAATTGTGACTACACAAACATATTGCCACATAGCTGTAGATGGATCCAGTCGTAATCAGCTTTTCTTACTACAGTCTTACTACAGCTAATCAGTTGAATTTTGCTTGTCTGGAGGACAATGGAGAAAAAAAACCTGACTGCTATTTTGGAATTAGCATTTTCCTCTCAAATTGTTCCCCAGTGTAATTAATATAATGATAATAATAATCAGCATTGAGTTTGGAGAATAACAGGAAAAAAATGCTGCCATTTGCAATACAAAAAATGTCTGCTGGGCATCAAGAGTTTTAAAAACTTTTAAGGGATTAATTAAAGAGAGAGATAACATATCATCGAGATAATCTTGATGTGTTGATTTAAACTCTCGAGGAACTTTTTTTTGTTGCTGTTGGTTTGGAAACAGTGGGATGACAAAATATCAGTGTGGTGATCGTATAATCTTTGCTTTCAGTATATAATAAATATACAAGAAATGGACAATTTACAACATTTTGCTGGTCCGTCCTCGTCAGTCCATCATTCGTCAGCAAAACAGGCGTCAGTTTGCGACGGATGGAGTTGTCCGCCGTCTGATTCAGGACTCAGCACAATCAAGAATTGTTGACTTGCATGAAGCTGTAAAGGGTTACAAAATATCTCTTAAAGCTCTTAAAAAGCTTTGTGAATGGTCCGGAAAAAAAATTCTGACAATTTTGTGGGTCTACAGAAAAAATTTGGTTAAGGTTATTGATGTACATCAGAAAGATTTGTCTAAAAATCAGATGACATTTTATGATGAAATGGATAGACGACAACAATACTATTGGTATTGTTATTATCAAAATATTGCAATAATTTCTTATTACTAGTACCAGTAGTTGCATACAACATGGATTGTCTATGTCTATGTACAGAATGTAAAATGTCAGGATCAACAGAGACATGCCTGAAGTGCAGTTTACAGGATTTGTGGTACAAACCATGATGTGAAAATTGATGAGAAAGTGAAACAGTCATTGAATATGGCAGCTGTTAAGAGGGTGATGCAGAGTGGAGAGAAGCTACTTCTTTGAATGTCTGGCTTTTCTGCTCTGCAGTCTATTGGGGTGCATGCTAGAGGAAGACGCTACAAGAAGAAGGTTGAGTCCAAATTAAGATTAGTAAGGACTTTTCCTGCCTTCTTTCTTATAAATCCTCAATATTGGGTAAGGGTGGCTGACATTTTTCCCCCTGTGCTTTGTTTTCCTCCTTTTTGTGGCAGCACCTAACTGAACTTGGAATTTGATGGATGAGCACAGAACTGATGTAATGACTGCAGAACTAACCATCAGATCTTGTGGTTCCACTGTAGCCCCAGAAAGAACATCCTTTACTGGGATTTTTGATGGTAGACTTGATGTGCAGATCCCACTCCAGGACCAGAGGAATTGCGGTTGCGTAAATCCTGACGATCTGCAGTTTGCATAGTCTGATAGGGTACGAATAATGCTCAATGTCTGAGAAAATTGCATGAGAATTTGTCTTTGGGAAACACAATACATGCATCAGTTGCACTCAAAACAATTTGCTGTTGGTTAAGCAGGGAAGCACCAGACTTTACTCTCCCTAGCCACTTCGCCCAGCTCCTCCTGATGGATCTCGAGGCGTTCCCAAGTCAATTTGGAGATATAATCCCTCCAGCATGTCCTCGGTCGTCCCTGTGGGATGTGCCTGGAACACCTCATTAGAGACCATCCTAACAAGATGCCTGAGCCACCTCCTGTGCAGAGTGGAACAGTGCCCAACCCCTCTCAAGAGGACTGGCACCAGAGACCAAGACGTGTGTCTTCTAATCCTCGCATACCAGCTCGGTATTTTTATATATATCATGTTTACTCATCTTTCAAGGCAAACAGAATATTGTGTGCTATGACTACATAAACATGGTGGATACCATATGAAAGATTAGACTCCATTCTTTCATTAGAAAAAAAAAGTGTTACTACCTTATTCCGTTCTTTAATAATCACCATTTGAAAATAGGTTATTTGAAGCGAAAATGGAAAAAATAAGGAGGAAATAAGCTTTTTGTGAAAAGATACATTTTCTTGCACAACAGTGACTTTGACATTATTGGCGGTATACAGTGTGCGGGTCCTTAACGTCAATTGACATTTTTGTCGGTAAAAGAATTAGTATTAATATTATTAGCAACTGAAGGGAAAATAACCATGGTTTGATATGTCCTCATGTAACCTCTTATATAAGGATATGTTGTTGTCCTGAACTGTTGTACGAATCCAGGTGCCCAACAATTTGTGAATAAAGGGTGGAATCAACCTGGGAAGTCTTCCTTGTTTATACTACAGTCCTCCCTGCTTTGGAAACATGTTTTCGAGGGTGCCTGGGAGAGGGCTTGGCCAGCCCGGTTTCTCACGCTCACAACTTTTTGTTAACGAATAAAAGACGGAGCGGCACACGGTGTGAGTAGAGTCAGCTGTGGGATACGTACGATCGCCCAGCCGTTAAGCAGCTCGTCGGCTCTCCGGTCTAGTGTCAAGGTAAGCGCTGATGATGATTATATTCTGCTGCTTAGCATTGAAGAGTGTTGATTGCTGTTTGCGGGGAATAAAGGGCACATTTATTCTAGCACAGTATATCAGTCTCTGTGTATTCATTGTTACCGCCATTCACTCACGATCCTGCTTAAAAATATAAAAGTGAAGTAGTGTTTTCTACAAAACAGCAACTTCCACAAAAGTCCGAATAGCCGCAAATTAATACATGACTTAATCATTACTGTACAGTCTTAAGTAGGGGTGGGAACCTCTGGGTACCTCACGATACGATACGATATGCGATACAAGGCTCACGATGACGATTATCTCACGATATGACGCCATTATCGATATATCGGTCAGGTAATAAATCCACGATAATCTACGATAAAACTACTCAAGACATCAATTTATGTTTTTTCAATGAGAAAATAGTTTCTTTTTGTACCATCACTGAAACAAAATATTAAAACTGGTGTCTTCTTCACAGTACTTTAGTGTATTTTTTTGTAAACAAATCCAAATGTCTTCTTAACAGAGACCATTTTTGGTGAACAAATTTGTGACGATTTCTTTGTGTAACATTGCAAAAGTAAATAAATAAAATTACTTGAATATTAAATCCAATTAAATCAATATTAAGATTGCTCAGAAATTGTGTGCTTCAAAAAGTCGAACAATAAAATATGTTTGAAAATGTTAAGTAATGTAGAGTCAGTTGCTGGACAGGCAATAAATGTCTTGCACAAGTAAAAGTAAACTCATAAGTCTTCTTTGCCTGAAGACTTCCATACATTTCCCCGCCACTCTTATGAGGTGCTCCCCCTAGCGACCTGCCAAGTAATTGCTCAACAAGTAATGAACAATGGAGCCGTTATAGTGGCTGTATAATAACTACAAATATCGCGATACTTAAGTAGGTGTATCGATAATCTATCGGGAGACAAAGTGTCACGATTTATTGCAATATCGATATATCGTCACACTCCTAGTCTTGAGCTGGCTGAAGAAAGGTGCAAGAACGGCTCAGCTACATAGCTCAAGGTTCATTGAGCGTTAGTTGTGCCTTCATTATCACGGCAACTTCAAATTTGTCAGATCAGTTGCATACAAGCTGCACTCTCATGACAGGTCCTGAATCATTATCCTCCTTACTTCAGGAACTTAATGGCCCATAACTGAATGTATTACCATTTTCTTTGTTATGCTTTTCTTTGAAGATTTCTCCACCCACTTGGAGGGTAGGCAAAATTGTTCCAATAACAGTTTTGGATTGTTTCTAATGTTTAGCCAAGCAGACTATGAAATAATATACTGATGATATTCCCGTGCATCCAACATATGTGCCTTGTTTAGGAATGTGACCATGCAGTTTGTTTGCATTATATTACTTGTTTAATAGAAGTTAACTTTCCGTTGTGCAACTAAAAGAAGACTATTTTTACACTCTCACAAACAAATAAAAACGGTTGATTGATTGAAGTTTTGTGTGTGTTTTCCCCCCTCTACCCAGGAGTCTCTTTCTCATAAAGACTCCCCTAAGCTCCGTCTCCCTGAATGATCGGCAGGTTTGACGGCATGGAACAGAGACACGAAAGGCTGCCATCCTTCAATCAACTTGCTCATGTCAACTGTGCGGAAGCTTGTCTGCTGTTTTGTCAGCTCTGCATCCTGCCTCACTCACGGTATTTTGTTTTGCTAGAAAACTACTCTGCAAAACAATTACTGATTAGTGGTGAGGAAAATTGCATCTTTACTGATAAACCAATAGTGTTCTAACTTGCAAACACCAAGAAAATATTTTTAATTTAAAGACAATTGGGATTGCTATAATTCCAAATTAAATGTTCCTCTGACACTGAAACAAAAATACTTGAAAGTTTAATTAGTTGGAAATGGAACAAATAAAATCAAATGAACGGAAAGTTTGCATAGGTGTTTCCTTGGAACCATATGTTGTATAAATGCTTAAACACTAGTATTTTGTTTTGCATCATGGAGCTAGAAAGACATATTGAGTTAGATTATTAATGCTTGTGCTTTCTTCTGTTTTTTGGCGCCGGGCTACGATAAAAAGGGCAGGTATTTATCCCATAAATGCACTCAGCTGGAAAACAGGGCATAAAAACACATTCACATTTCACTACACAATAATTTGACAGACAGCAAGTCACAATGTGCTAATGCAATTCCTCATGTAAGCTTGCACATATGATAATGTCACAGACCCTTTGAATGCTGTGTATATTTTTCAAAGTTGCTATTTGTGCATATTTTTATTTTTGTATTAATATCTTCGCCTTTCTCATTGTAGTTTGGACTCATAACATGAGCCCAACCTACCGAATATGAAACTGTTGATGCAATATGAAGTCTAATTGGCTGTGGTTTTGATTTGTCGCCCCCCCCCCCCCTCCTTCTTCTTCTAAGACTGACCATGCAATTTAGGGTAATTGCCCACTTAACTGGCTGTAGATGTGAAAGTGAGAGTAAGTAGTTTATCTCTATGATTAATGGCAATTAACTACCATGTCTGATGGGATTTATTCCGCCTCCTTTCATGGCCCCGCAAAGACTGAGCAGTATAGCTCATCATTGACAGACGAATTCTAGGACATTTGAACATTAAACGACCATTTTGTATAAATACATATTTGTCTAACAAGAGCGGCAAGCTCTTTCTCATCTGGAACTGGATATACAACAGAGTTGATTTAAGCCATTGAACCATCCATTCCAAACAAACTTATTAAACGGTCCCAGAGGAAAACAAGCAGCTCAGCGTTGGCTTTTGAGAATCTCTAACATTAAATAAAATATTAGATTTGGAAAACAATTTTCCTATAGGAAATAACAGAAACAAACAATTCAATTTCAGGTCATAAAATCATAAAATTGTACTAACTATAAATGAAGATAGTCACTTGAGTCATAACTACTCTGGAATAAATAAATAAATATGTTATTTGGGTCCAACAATTTTAAATAGTAACGTGTTCAGTACTTAAAATCAAAATTATTTGCGTGTGGGGAAAGCCGACATCTTCCCGAGTCATTTGAATTCATGGTTTTTGAAATGAACAGAAAGTAGTTAGTCAAAGAAGCAGCCTAACTAACAAACAAGGAAACGTGAATAAATATTTTTTTTAATTGTTCTAATACAGGAACAGTCTAAGTATGTGCAAACAATAGACCAACCATTGGTAAGGTGGTTAAATTATCTTACCTTTGAAAAAGTATCTACGTATGTAGTTACAGTCAAGACAACACCAACCAAGACTAGACATGATCGTGACTAGAAAGTATCGAGATCAAGGCAAGACCAAAAATTTTGAAGGTGGAGACCGAAACAAAACCAAGACTTGATGTCGAGACAGAGACAAGACCGAGACTTGGAGCTCGAAGCCGAGACAAGACCAAGACTTTGGAGATTGAGACCAAAGCTTTCGGAGGTCGAGACCGAAACAAGACTGACAATTAAAGAGGTCGAGACGAGACCGAGACTTTTGGAGGTCGAGACCAACACAAGACTGATACTTTTGTAGGTTGAGACCGAGACAAGACCAAGACTTTGGAGATTGAGACTGAGACTTTCGAAAGGTCAAGACTGAAAACAAGTGCAAGCATTTTGGAGGTCGAGACCCAGAGAAGACCGAGACAATTGGAGGTCGAGACCCAAATAAGACCAAGACTTTTGGAGGTCGAGACTGAGACAAGACTGAGGCTTTTGGAGGGGAGACCGAGGCGTTTGGAAGACAAGCCCGAGACAACATCTAGACTTTTGGAGGTCGAGAACGAGACAAGACCGAGACTTTTGGAGGTTTAGACTGAAACAAGGCCAAGCATTTTGGAGCTCGAGACCCAGAGAAGACCGAGACAATTGGAGGTCGAGACCCAGACAAGACCAAGACTTTTGGAGGTTTAGACTCAGACAAGACCGAGACTTTTGGAGGTTTCGACTGAAACAAGACCAAGCATTTTGGAGGGTGAGACCCAGAGAAGACCAAGACAATTGGAGGTCGAGACTCAGACAAGACCGAGACTTTTGGAGGTTTCGACTGAAACAAGACCAAGCATTTTGGAGGGTGAGACCCAGAGAAGACCAAGACAATTGGAGGTCGAGACCCAGACAAGACCAAGACTTTTGGAGGTCGAGACTGAGATGTTTGGAGGTCGAAACTGAGACAAGACCGAGGCTTTCGGAGGGGAGACCGAGGCGTTTGGAAGACAAGCCCGAGACAACACCAAGACTTTTGGAGGTCGAGACCGAGACAAGACCGAGACTTTTGGAGGTTTAGACTGAAACAAGACCAAGCATTTTGGAATTCGAGACCCAGACAAGACCGAGACAATTGGAGGTTGAGACCCAGACAAGACCGAGACTTTTGGAGGTTGAAACTGAAACAAGACCAAGCATTTTGGAGGGTGAGACCGAGACAAGACCGAGACAATCGGAGATCAAAACCCAGACAAGACCAAGACTTTTGGAGGTCAAAGCCAAGACAAGAAATACATTTTTGGAGGTCAAGACTGAGTAAAGACCGAGACTTTTGGAGGTGAGACCGAGACGTTTGGAAGACAAGACCAAGACTTTTGGAGGTCGAGACTGATACTTTTGGAAGTCAAACCAAGATAAGAATGCATATATCAAAGAAAAAACACAAAAAAGAACAAAATGACCAATATCTTTTGTTTCATTACGTTGGCAACTGAAGAAAATTCTATGTTGTTCTTGAAAAGGTACAATGAAATAAATCTCAAATCTAACCAAATTTGTTCTTCCACTTCTTCTCAAGAAAATGTGCATTCTGCATCTCTCTCTGATCACGTTAGTACTGCCCTAGTCTTGATTGAAAATTTCAAGTCAGCCCTGTCCAAGACGAGACCCTTTGAAAGTGGTCTCGACACCAAGACTGATCTTGAGAACGACAACATTGTGTACCGGTACAGAAGTTTCACGTTGTTATCCCTGTAACTATGCAGACGAGCTAGAATTCTATTTGTTTGTGTCAGATGTGCCTTTTTCTTGCACTTGCATTATTCCTTTGTGCGCATCTGTTGTTGAAGCATGCAAGACGCCTGCAGTGTCGAAAAAGAGAGGAGAACAAAAGAAGGCAACAGAAGAACAGCTCAGTCCTGGCGTCAACTCAGAGTTGCCTTTTCAAATGAGGTCACCGCCTTCCCTTTCTGATTCTAATGACGTTTATTGATGTCTTTAATAACTTTCTTCATTCTGCTGGCTTTTAATGAACAATGTGAAGCTGGGTGATGCTCACAGTGCCCCGAGAGCCCAAACAGGGAACGAGATACTGCAGGGAGACAGATGGGGAGACGGAGACAAAGATTGAGAGAGAGAGAGTAGAAGAGATCCCGAGAGTTCAGTCATACTAATCCCTTTGGCCGAGAGCTGCGAGTCAATTATTCTTCATTTGTCTTTTATCTTGCCACTGCTGCCTGGGAATGGGCTTCTCTAAGGCACGTCAGACACTTGATGCAGTTTGGCCTAAAGGGCTCATAAAATCCAGGACAGCCAGAATCAGAGACGAGACGGGGTCCGCAGGGGTAATTGTGTCAGGAATTGGGGTTGGTTGCCACGCCGATACCTGGCGTTGAAGTGTAAAAGGGGCGCAAAAGGAGTAATATCTGATAAATTAAATGCTGTAATGGTTTTGATCATAATTCACTTTCGATCAAGTTTTGAGGTTGTGTAGCCACCTGTACGGTGAAATCAAATCTTCTTTCAGTGACATCTTGTGAATAACTTCTAAAATTGACAAAGTGCAATTTCTGCAGAAAAAGCTGAATATTAAGATTTGAATGCATGCGCTTAAATCATTTCAGTGAAATTATAATCCATTTTCTGATATCGTAGTCAGTTGGTATCGAACCATCGAATGTACTAAAATATAAGCCAAACTGGGTTTGAACCCAGGTACACCGTGGCCTCGGGGTGGGAAGCACTTGCTCTAACAACTGAGCTAACTTGACTTACTCAAAATCACGGCCAATGGTGTATTTATTTCCTCAAGTCTCATCTGATGTTGAAAGCTAACACGCATTTATTTATTTTAGTGAAATTATAATCAATTTCTTGATATGATGAAAATGGCCTTGGAGATGTTTGCAATGTACAGTCAGAGGTGAGATTCAAACCTGCGACCTCCTGGTGACTGGACTTTACCAACTGCGCCACCGAGGAGCATAAGACAGCTGGTAATGATGATCAGTTGTACTGTATGTATGAAAGTGGGCGTGGAAAGTGGGACTTAGAAAAAGTTCAATGTCAGTCCCATTGAGAATGAATGTGGAAAAGTTGATATTAAACGTTAAATTGTGCGAATACTGTAAGTAATGTGGAATCAGACCCGGGGAGGCGTGAATTTTTGACCCAAGTTAAAATTTGAATGGTGTAAATCGGAAGTATTATCTGGGAGTTATTGCATGAAAAAAAAAAGCGAGCGGAATAATAAGTGGCTGAAATAATAAAGGTTAGAAACAACATATGTAACATAATGCTGTTTAGCATTCCCACAACTATTCTCACAAGAAATAAAGCATACCTTGTGGTTTAAAAGACGTTTCTAGAGCACAAAGTTCAAATTTGTCAAAGATAGACAGGCTAAGTTTTCCTTCATGTCACGCTAGATAATGTTAGCATTTAGCAATAGTCAGGGTCAAGTGGGTATGTAGCCTAAGCACTGCTCCTGCCTAGGGCAAGCACATGATGGTGAGGGGTTCCGGACGGAAGATTCTACCATATACTGTACAACCACCATCTGTTCATTCTGTTCCAAATATATTAAAAAAAAGAAGTCATTTTAGAGCTGCAATATAAATAATATTCATAAGTGCTTTGTTCCTGATTTAAATGCCTGTGTAAAGATGATTCAAAGGAGCTCCTCCTCACCACTTGCCTGCCTCCCACTCACAGCATCTGTCGACCTTAACTTATCCTAAGATTTCCAACTGAATCAAGCCCGAAATTGCAGACATTTGACAGATGCAAGAGGTCACGGTTAGGATATGCTTTTTTCATAAAATTCAGAAATAGAATTATTTGTTGTTACTGATGAAAAACTTTGAGCTTAATAAATGTTGCATAAATCCACACACATTGATAATTGGAGCTGGTTATGATCACACTACTGTGCACCAGTAACTGGGTTGTTTTTATACTTCAGTGGAACATAAAGAATAAGGGATTTCTTGCAGAAGATTAAACAAAAATGAACAAAGAAAGAACTGCAAACTATATTCAAAAACTTCAGTGCATTCAGATGTATAATCAGTTATTGTTTTCAAAGCAAAGCAGCATTTCTTCTTGTAGGGAAGCCATATCTGCTATACACAATGCTGTAAGGCTTGTAAAGAAAAAAGTTCCAAAGATTATTTCAAGACTTAAATTGCTTTTACATTTCGGGCAGGTTGCCTGCAAACATGATATTCTCATTTAAGTTAAACCAGCATATTTACCAGGTTCACAGGGCGGTAATGTGATTTTTACAACACTCACTGGCTGCTTGTACATGAACAGTAATGACTTATAAATAAGGTGATTATAAAAATTCTTCGAATAAGACTCTGCCAGGTGATTAACTGCAAATGAATGGCTCTACTTCCCAAAATACATCTGATTTATTTATGATGTTCAAAAAATTTAACAATATAATAAAAACAAAAAAACAAGTAGACCTCCAACTTGTTGCAATTTAGTTTGTTTTTGTTTTGCTTGTCATGTGTTCTACGCATGTAAGTTGCCATTGTTATTGAGGCAGGTAATATAATTTTTAATCAAATGTTAATATTAAATTAATTTTAAGATGTTAAACTCTCATAAGGATTTTTTTTTTCAATTAAACCATAAAGAGTAGATAACATACATTATTAATGCATTTGTGGTTTTTTTTAAAGCCTCTAAAGAAAACATATGTAGCCTATTCACTCACATCTGCAAGACAGTTTTCACAGACACTTTCACAAAATTGTGATTGTGACGAGCTCACTTGAACATGTTCAAAATTTCTTGTAACAAGACCGTTGTTAAAATTGTTAAGAGAATGTCCGTTTCTCAATATCAAGAGCACAGAGTATGTTCTTGCTAGGTTAAACCAAGGATGCATCGTTTGTTGCTTGATGAAAGCTTAGCTGGGAAAATATCCCAAGATGCATTTCGTACAAACAAATGGCAGAAGAGGATCATCACGTTTGTTCTTCTTCTTTCATTTCCGGCAGAGTAGGCACAGCATGTGCATTGCTGCCCCCTACCAGCATCACATTTGTGAGTATTCCTCCCCTTTTATGACCGTAAATAAAAATGAATATTTAACGTGTAAAGTACAACTTTATTAAATCCAGTCCTTTTTTTTTAAACACAACTTAGGTTAACAACTGCAATTTACAATATAATATATAAATATATTAGTATAGATTAAATATGATTTACTATATATTCTAAGATAATGGACAGGACGTGACAACACTGGTCGTCATGACTGGACATGACATTGCAACAAGACAGGACGTGACTGGACAGGCTGTTGCAATTGTACAGGACGACGTGACTTACAGTGACAGGATGTCACTAGACTGGAACAAGCGTGACGTGACAGGACCTGACTTGCCTTGACTTTACTAGCTGTGGTGTGGCTATGACTGGGCTGCGGCTGTGGCTATGACTTGGCTTGGCTGTGACGAAGACTTGGCTTTGATGAGACGAGACACACGAACTTCCACACAACATCGACAATGCTCCCACATTGACTGGACAGACACAACAGATTAAGGCCCCGTCCAGACGTAAGCAAAGCTGGCTTCGTTCCTTAAACAAATCTCGTACACACAGAAGCAATTCAAGACTCGTGTGTCCAAACGAAGACGCTGAGGACGTTTAACAGCTGTAATATGTATGCCAAGTCTGGAGTGGCGCTGTGGCGCAGCCACAGGGAGTTAACGGAAAGCGTAGAAGAAGAATCAGCGAAGAAGACGAACACTTTTTTTTCTAACTTTATTGCAATCTACAGAATAAACATGGCTTTGCATGTATCAAACAACATGAAAAAGACGAAGACAGGAAAAGTGACAATGGCGGGTGATTCAAGTACAAGACTTCTTAAACGTGGGAATAAAGAAGCAAAATATTTTGCGCAAAATGACTACGACACGGCTAGCCGCCATTGTTGTTGATAGACTGGCGGTTTGCGCGCAGTCACGCGAGAAATGGCGCATACGTCATCAATCTGCGGCAATGCGTCGTCATCAAACCATTACGTCATCACTGGATATGGTGTCCAGATGGACGCGTACGGGGCACGTTTTGAAATCTTTCCACTCTGGAGCCCGGTTTCAAAAGTGATCGGTTTCAAGCTCTGAAACCGCGCCATCTTCTGGATGAACGGCCTAAATGGTAAGAAACTTTGAGAATACATTGAAACTGGCTTTCGTGTGGACGAGGCCTTAATACACCAACACTAATTACTTGTCAAGACTCACCTGAGGAAGACACACAGCTGGACGTGGTTACACATAGCGAGATGAGGGGAAAGACAAGAAACACAAAACAAAACACTTGAACACACAGACAAAAAGGAACATGAAGACTGGTTAACGTGCCAGTAAACCCCCAAATTATTTTGACGTTACATTTGCTTGTGTAATGATCAACAACTTTAGCAGCCTGGGTATGAAAGTAATTCACTCATGACCATAGCCAGAGGCTTAAATCTAGAGAATTTTCCACCCAACTTCAAGCCTTTAGATAAGATAAACCACTGTAGTTAATTACCAGTTGTCGGTTGAATGGAGCTAATCCCAGCTGTCTTTGGGTCTACCGAGAAACACTTGTAGGACTTAAATACTGTATGTGGAACAGCAGAGGAGTTCGCAAAGCAACTGGAGCCACTTGATGGAGGGCTGGCTTACTCCAAAATAATATGCATTACAGTAATCCAGGCCAGATGTAACAAAGGTATGGATCATTGTGCTGTTGTGAAAGGAGATATTTTACTGCTGCTTACTAATACTAATAGTATTTGATCAGGCCCACACCTCTCTTGTATTTGTAAATAATGCATATAGTTCAGGAAAAGGTTGCTCAAGATGTCATTGTTAAGCTTGAATAATTCCCATGCAAATGAGGCAAGGCAAGGCGTCAGTGTGACATCGGCATGTCTGATGAGAAAACGATGACAGTGTAAGAAGCAGGCAGCACATTGCCATGTTCAATGCTGAAAGGTTAATTGTATGCGGCTCACATAAGCAAATGTAATCATGTTCCTCAAGGGCGGCTTGATACAAAATATCCGCTACCTCTAACAATAAATTATACACTCTCCACTGACGGATAATTAAAGAACACAACTACCTTTCGAAATGCCACATAATTCCACCGGTTGCAAATGTGGTTGTCATTTGGAATATGTCAGAAAAGCAGCCCTAGCAGTTACTTTTTAATTGCGCCTGAGAGTATCAATGGAGGACTTTGCAAAGGGGGCCGTCACATTTTTTGTTATTAATGCAGCTGTTCTTGATGTACCTGTATATAATGTGTGAGAGGGAGCTGCCAGCCGTCTGTGACTGTGTACTTTTAATGATTCTCTTCGGTGGCAGCTGCTGCAGAAACTCATACCACAGCAAAAATCATTATATACTCTCAAGGTCACACATTTGGGAGCCTCACTATTCTTTATTGACAAACTTGCCTTCACTTCTTGACTATTTCCTCTTCCTTCATGTTACATTTTTTTACGTTTTATATGGCGCAAAAGACATGGAGCCATGGAGGTGTGCGGGGGCAGTCGATGTCTGACCAAAGGTGTTTTGTTTTTACACCGAGAGAAACCCACACAGTTACACTGTAAGCCAAAAGACTGTAATTTCGATCACTCACTGCTGGTTTCTCCCTCTTAGCCCTGGCTTGTGCCCCTCCTACACATTGGTGGGAAATCTAGCATCAAAGCGTGACCACCCACAACACAAACTCAGATCGCCGTCTGCAATGAAAATTCTTCCCGATACGACTTTGCCACTTGCCATCGATATTCCATGTGCACGTATGCAATGACGCGGCCGCATCATGAGGAAACGCCACTTGAATGGCACAATGGATCTCGCGGAAACGAGGCATCGGTCCAAAGAAAGGCGTTTATTTATTTTTTTTATAGCTCAGCTTCCCTTGACAAAAACAGAAACATTTGGCATGGAAAAATATTCATGTGATGATTTATGAATGGCGTACATTTATGGATACGGGGGTGATTTTTCTTTTTTATTAGCAGGAAATGTTCCTAAAAAAGGAGGGTGACAAAATATTACCTATGTATTATTTTTTTATTTAAATGTAACCTCCAAAGCCACATGCTATGCATTACGTTTTGACTTCAAAGTTGTTGTAATTTCAAAAACACATTTTCCATATGTAACCACCAGGTCATCTCGTTAGTAACCAGCTGCTTGAGGTGTATTTTTTTAAACACTGAATGTTGATTAGGAAGAGAGAGAGTTTGGCAAGTGGCTCCTCTTGCCACTTGCTCCAAATCGTTTTCATTAAACAAAAGAATTGACCTTAAAAAGAAAAATACTTCTGTATATGGAGGATTTCTATTCTAGCTAGCTAGCTAGCTACTCAAACACTTTTTGTTCACACCAATTGTTACATTTTATACCATCTGTCTACTGTGCAATGAGAAACAAAATCTTTTTTTTTCTCAAACTAAAGTAAATAGAGCTACTTCTAAAACATTTTTCTTCTGTATAGGAAGTTATAGTCTAGCTAGCTAGCTACTCTAGCAAGCTAGCTACCCAAACACTCACTCATGTTTTTGTTTACACCAATTGCTACATTTTGTCCTGTCTGTCTACTGTGAAATGAGCACTTCCGTCATTCGTCAATACCCGTCATTGATGATGTCCAACTTTCGTTGAGTGCTTTCACATTTTCGGCGATCGCAAAAATACACGGAATGAGAAGGACTGTCTGTACTAATTTAAGTAAATGGTTTAAGACAATATTGCAATAATTGGAATTTGTGTGTTTTTACTTTACCAGTACTCTACTAAACTTGGCTTCAATTCAGTTAACTTTACTCATGGGATGAATAAAATATCTAATTACAAACTAGTCAACAGGATTAGAGCTCATGAAACTAATTGAAGTAACCACTGCAATGGAATAATAATAAATGTATATAAAATAGGCCTTTGATATGATTCACAATTATTAGTGCATAAGAAGTATAAGTGTAGTGTCAGCTTATTCCTAGTTATGGTTTTGAGTGATAGATGGCAATATGTATCTTATGATAACATTGATTCTGTATTTAAAGTTAACATATGGGGTGCCACGATCATTGGACCAAAATTGTTTAATTTGTATCTGGATGAATGTCTAAATCTGTGAATTACATTCTTTTGGCAGATTACACTTTTTGTGTTCTGGGCAACACATGATTTGGATGTGAAATGAAACAGTTTATTTTTTATTTGAGCTTATTTTTATTTGGGAACAATAAAATAGACTCAGCAGTTTAATTGAGAATAAAGAACACAGAAATGGAAAGTTTTTTAAACAAAAAAAAAACAAAACAACAAACAAAAAATCAATGTCATCAGTCACTCATCAACTCGTCTTTCATCGCATTCATGTGAACTTTAAAAAAAAATCTGAGGTCCTGCAACCACTAGTATGGAATAGCAGTTGGACATGTAAAAATCAATGGTTGATGTATTTTCAAGTCAACTTTATTCATCTCTTAAATGTGACCCTTTGAAACTACATCACATATAACATATTACCCCTATGATCAATATCACAGTGTGCATGGGATTGATTGATGGCTCACATAAAATAGAATGAAAAACCCTAAAGGAATTAATCTTCACCACCTGCCACGTGAAATATTTGATATGTCGCTGCATGTTCGCTCATCATCAGGAAAAAAATGGAATAAAGACAAAAAATCCTACATTATTTTTTTCATGACACTGTTATTACCATTGTAAATAACTTCAAATTTTCCAAAACACCCAGGAACATCCCAGCATTGCTAACTGATTCTCCCCTCACTTGAATATGAAAAAAAAAAGGCGGTGTAGAGTGGCTTCTACATAGTGCTGATGCAATGCACGTGCTCTTGAGACAAACAAGGAGTGCAGCAGCAACAGCAGCAGCAGCAGCAAACTGTGGCAAGAGACTGTTGCTTGGAATAAGGATGAAGTAGGTGGATTAACATGTTTGTACAGAGAGGTTGCTTGTTTAAACAGTGTCACAGAGTGACTGACTGACTGAGAAACAACACTGACTTTCATGCAGAGTGAGGAAGGACTCCCAAAGTGAGGCTCAGCAGTTTCTATGTGTGTGTCGAAATTGATGTGTGCAAAATAATTGGTCTGAAGGATACAGCAATAACACTGTGCACTTTGTGTCACACACTTGAAGTCCGAGTAACTGCATAGAAATGAAACACAGCATGTCAGCATTGTTGAGTGGCTGGGACAGTAGATGTCACCGGAAATTTGTGAGCTGAACGTTGAACTAACACCGCACGTATATGTATCCAACTTCAAAACAGAGCATCTTTTTTTTTAAGTAATTAATTAATTAATCAATTAATTGCTCAGCATCTACCCCTGAAGATGCAGCCCACCGGGCATCTGCCCATGATTCCCAACGGCCAGTCCAGCCTTAAATGTCACAGTAATTCTAAATAGAGGTGTCAAAATTAAAGTTCCTTTAACTTTCCCCCCCAAAAATTTTTTAATGACCACCACTTACTTGCGAGGGAATTCCACTCGCAGCGTAGCAGACACGTCCATGTCAAAATTTAGCAGCAATTAATTTTATAATAATTCATATATTTGTGGAGACTCAAGTTGTATTTTACAATTTAAAAAAATGTGCAGAATTCCTCAAGTTACTTTATGTTAAAGATTAGATAGCTCTTAATATGAAAAGAAAAATGCACTGAGCTGTCACCGTCTTACAAATGCAATTATGCCATCTAGTGGCAGAAAAATGGCCAACACAAATCAATATCACACTCGTTTTTTACAGTACAGTACATGTAATGTTATAGTTTTGCTAGGTTATATTTGCAGTGATTTATGTTGACTTTTAACACCCTCTAGTGGTAAAATGTGTATTACATCTGACTCACTTGCGTTGACGTGAGTTTTCAATGACACTCCTAAAGAAACTATTTGTGGTCAATTGCATAATTTTCTGTAAGCTATAAAGAGCTATTAAGTCAAGTCGAATGTTTTGGGGAATTCAAATGTTGGTAAAAATGTGTTAAGAACGAGTCATTGAAGATGTTAGCATTAGTTAGCATCTTATGCTAGCGGACTTGAATGTGCTAAATAAGCTAACTATGTTAGCGTTCCTTGGTTGTGTTAGCTACTCTAATTCAGCACGCATGTTCTAAACAACGTAAAAGTGCACTTATTGTCGTGATAATTGTTATTTCTTAACATTTAGTGACCCTCTTGCCCATCAAAACGGGTCACCATCACAATGCTAATTAATTTTATTTACAGTTTGTTTCAATGTTGTTTCCACTTGGACAGAGAACGCAAGTCCATAATGACCAGACACAACACGATCTCCCCCACCACGGTCTAAAACTGTTTTTCTTCTTCCACTGGTTACACCTGAGACTCATCATCCCACTGATTAAGTAGTCTCAGGCCAGGGCAAATGGGCACCACTGCTCCCCCAAGTGGTGGGAGGTTTAACAAATAAACAAGTTAACAGAAATGGCTCTTACAATATGTACCAATTTAGTTAGAAAACAATGTTAGTCAGATATTTTCAGCGGTGTACTAATATTGTGTGCTGTATTGTATTTTCGTTTGTTTCAGTTCTACATAAAAGAGATCAAAGATACAAGCAACATCTCGTCTGTCTAGCTATTTTTAATTTTAACTAAATTTTTATGAAATATTATGAAATTATTGTATCAATGACTAAAAGATGCAGCCATATTTATATTAGTGTAAAAAAAAATTCCCCCACTTTTATGTTAACAAGTGTATGAAAACTTGGGGAAAAAATGTTTATTGTACATTTAAAACAGATATAACATTGGTGATTAATCGTGAGTTATTTATTGAAGTCATGCGATTCATTACGATTAAAAATTTGAATTGCCTGACACCCCCAATTATAAACCTCTCTAAAAACGTCTAAAAATAACATCACAGTTCCTAATGGCTCAGCTTGAGAACGTCATGTGACCAATCCTAGAAAACAGGTGCATGTCATTTTCAGTCGACAGCAAGTGGCAGTACAACACAAAATGGCAGCCATTTTGAGTACTGTTTGCCCCATAACAATCCCTCTTATTTCTGAATTTGGTATCCGCACCTAACTGCACGTGCATTAACATTTTCTCCACAGCTCATATGCTTACCTTTTAGTCAAACACTGAATCTGGAGTTCCAAATACCCCCGGAAATCACAACAAATTAGATTAATTGCGGCATGAGCTATGGGACTGGAGTTATTTGGCCAACATGCTTTCAGTTTAAAACGTCAATGTCCAAGCTGTATCTTGAGAGGTGCCAAGTCCACTCCTTTGACCTCATTTGAGAAGCTTAACTCTGTTTGGCGTTGCTCACACAGCAGACAGCAGGAGGCCCACTGCTGGCACAGGAGACCACATGACCAGATGGACCGCTCGATAATTATAGATCTGTTCAATGGGACAACTGACAACTTGGAGTTATTTGGACTCATTGTTCTGAATTTCTTTTAAAGTATGCGCAGCCATTTCCCACTCTCGTTGAAGAGATATTGAAACAGAAATGGGATGAAAAAGTGTTTTGTTTGTATTTGCGTAATTGCATGTAGTAACTTTGAAAGAGTTGTATTGATTTAATGACAGCTTACTGTACATCCAAACGAGTATTTCTTGCTTGTCAGAGATCCGAATGATAAGTGTTCTCATCATTTATTCAGAAGTTGTTGTTTTTTTTTCCTGTGAATGACATTTGCAGCAGATGAGTAGTTTGTGTGTCTCATGACCTAATTCCTTTCAATGATGGCTTTTCCTGATCAAATTATAAAATAATCAAATTTCAGCAAGGGCCATTAAGCATAATAAAAAGGAGTCTACATACATTTTTAAAAAGATACCCTTGGCCACATCCACCAAGTCCAATTTAATCTTTGTCTTATGTTGACTAATGGCGCTGGGGTTCTGCTGAGTTCGGTGTGCGTGTATACGTGCAGTTTTGTGTGTATGTGTTTGTGCCTCACTTTCCTCCTGACACCAAAAAAGTACATCTTCAACTCCCTCACACAACAATCTATGTGCAAAGCTCTTTATCTATTTCTTTCCTATCAAATAAATATATTTAACCAGACAGAGTGCATCCACTGTTAAATTGTTTTTCTGTGATGTTTCAACATCGATAAAAAAATATTTTGAAAAAATCTAAATATAACCTTTAAATGTAACAGAATGGGAAAAAATATGCAAGGGTGGAGAGGCTTAACCCTATAACGCCATCCGTATCATTTTATTTCATGAGTATATTGTTTTCTATTAAAACCCTGACGTACATGATCTGACACATGCATTGCACGAATAATCCATTAGAGGGCAGTAATCACCCAGCTGATGGCTTTACCAGCGACCTTGCAACACAATTGAGAAAGGAGAGACACCTGATTTTGAAGATTTTCTTTGTTAAATATAGAGTGGTTAAGGTAAGAAACATTTCTGAGTAATGAGTGGATACAATGTGAAAGTACTCAATATTTTTAGCTAAATGTTTTAGTAAAACCGTGTTAAAAGTAAGTATAAAATTTGAAACAGTAGGGGTATAAAGTCCTTTTACGCTGAATCAGGCAACTGTTATTTTTTGGACATTTTTATATTTGGCTTGTAATCAAAGCTTGATTTTTCAACCAATCTAATAAAAATGTTTAAGTTACATAATTGATCATTGATCATACACAGTTGATGATTTCTCAAAATGACAAACATGACAGAGAAGCAAGTTCTGCACAGGGCATTTTCTCTGTGTCAACTGTAAGAAATTTAAAGTGCACCTTTGCCTGAACAAGAGCAGAAACTGTTCTGAGGCTTTCCACTATTCAAAATAATAGTGAAAAAAATTCAAATTAAAATTAAAAAATAAAATTGAAATGCTTCCAGTTACTTTGGTGGAGTTTTCAAATCCCAATAGTTTTTAAATTCATTTTTAGTTTTTGGAAATACTCATATGTTTGACATATGTCTGTTTATTATTATATTTTTGACAATTATAATTGTACAAATTTAAAGCATTGTGACCGGATGTATCAAATATGATACAAATGAAAAATCATTATTATTATTTTAGTCAAAAGGACCAATAAATACAAAGGATCAGAATTTTCTCTCGTATATTTCATGGTTCAAACTTTATAAAAAGTAACTCAAGAGGAAAACGTAATATAAACTAGTCTAGACATTGCTTATCCAGATTGTGGTGAAGGACTTGGGAGACACGTTCTACAAACAAAACTTGTTCATTCTGTATTTGTGTCCGGAAACAGCAAACCTTTCACATCACATCACAAATTTTGATCCTTCAGATGAGTCAATGAGTCACAGTGACCCATATTTCAGGAATGATGTTTTGGCATAATCAAAAAGAGAATGGGCTCATTTTTTCAATTATATATCAGTCATTGCGCTACACTACTCATTACATCATTATTACTCATATCATTATCACAGATATGAATAGCTCGATAAAACCCAACCCCTCTGAGCGACCTACGGCGATGCTAAGCTAGGATGGACAAAGTGGTGAATTCCATTTGTGTGAATGGCAAAAAAAACAAAAATTCCAAGGATGCCGGTACTTCGTGCTGCATATTGTTGCATACAATGCCGTATAATTACTACAAGGGACCTGGGACTAACCTTTCACAGGTAGAAATATTTTTGGAACCTTTTTTTCAAATACTATACATTGATAGCACACGTTTGGCGTTGACAAAAATAGTAAACCTCATTTTAAAAAAAAACGGATGAGAAATGAGCAAGTTATGAATTATTTTCAATGTCCATGCATTGTCTTTGACGGGAAAGTTGCCCCTTCCAACATGGCTGCCATGTAGGCACAGTGATGCTGCTTCAGCGTGCTAGTATCTGCGATTATTACTATTACGCTACTCAAACAAACACAAAAAGTGGTCTATCAGAGGCCAGTATTTGGGTGTCATGAATTCTACAATAACAAATTATACTAATTATATATTTTTTGCAAATTTTAGCCCATAATGATGTAGAAATATTTATTTTAGTACAAAATTAGCAAAAGGAAAGCTTTATACTGCACGCGGATATTGATGACAACTGCAAGGTAATGAGCGATTGTTGCAAAAATTGGAGGTAATTCCTGACTTCGAGTTTCGACTCATACCAAAAACATATCGGTGCTGATACCAGCCTTATTTTAAGATATTGGTACTCATGACGGTTGTCGATAGAAGTATCAGCCACCCTTTTGTGGCCATTTTACCATCAGGAATTAGAAATTTGAAGAATAGAAAATTGCCATTAATTTCAATTATTTATTTAGGAAAAAATACTATATTGGGATATTTAGGTCTTTCTTAAAAATTCTGTCACTTTGGGGGGAAATTGTATGTAGTAGTAGTATCTGTATTCGGTATCGGAGTCTACTCAAGAGATAAAACTTGCTACCAAGTTAAAAAGCAAAAAGATAAAAATGCTCCAAACTGACCAGATTACATACATTATGTTGTTTTCTATATCAGAGTTTTCAACATTATAGGTCCCATTATAGTATTGCAAATGTAATGAATTCAGTTTTGTATCTTTTGTATGTGCTCATTCCGAACCCATATCTCCTTTTTAGGATTACACCAACAACCTTCCAAGCACAAATGTCGTTCTTTAACCAGGACATTCTAGTTTGGAATTCAAGGAAGGTCAAAGTAATGCGTGCAAATAAAGGAACCTGAAAATCAAAAGTCATCTCCAATTAGTAATCTAGAGGAAAGGGTCAGAATGGAATGCTTAAATGGGTTGGCTTCAAATATGTTTTTTCTTTTGTTGTTGTTTTTTTTTTTCAGGCAGTACTATTTTGTTACAAGTGTCTGTTTTGATGAAAACGTTGTATTCCTGTCATGTTCCTGTTATCTGCCTGTCTGCTCTATATTCTACAGTTTCATGGCCGATTGCTGGTGGGCGGAGCCTTTGTCAGCATACCTGTTGGCCATAACAAAAACACCTATGTCTTGTTAAATGCCATTAGTGAATAAAGTTAAATGCAGTCTGAAGAAATCTTTCATAGGATATGGCATGGAATTTTCTCTCGAAGGCGCTTTCCACTTCCCATTTGCTTCCTTCAATCACAAGCTGACACACTTGACCAATCACTCAAACGGTCCCATCTGAAAACGCTCGCTCTGCGCAGCTGCCATTCAGCTGCCAATTGAACATTGTGAAACTCAGGACCTGTCCTCCATCTTTTCATCACAACTGTGGCTGCACAGTCATTGCAAATCCACTCCGTACCCCCAATCAGAAAGCTCCCGCTAAGGAACTCATATTCACCTCGAACCCTATCTTTCATCACCTATATATATTGGTACCATTTAATTAATTAAATTGCTTCATAAAGCTGACCAAGTTATATGCACCACCATCAATTTTACCTCTTTACTCATTCACTCCATGCCATTTTTACTGAAGCAACCTCCTTCGCTCCCGGCTGTTTTACTGGATTTTGACTGATTTTACAAGGCCCACAGAATATTGTGTTCTATTGCTATAAAAACATGGAACCTACTAAAAGAAAAAAAATTGTCTCTTCTTTCATCTGCATAACATGTCACTTTTGTGTGTATTAGAAGCTGTACAGCATTTGTGGTTATTACGCTATATTAGAGGGCTGTCATGTGTTGCCGAATGCATCCTTCTGACTACATTTGGTGTGCTTTTTATACTCAGCAGTCTGACAACAGCTTACTGTTTTGTATTTTAAGATTTCTTTTTTTTTTTTTTTACACTTCTTTGCATTTTAATATTATATCCAATAAGAAAGACATTGCAAATTTCATCAAGGTAAAAATTGTGTGTGCAAAAATGTAAATAATAAAGTTTTTTTCATTATTATTCTACGGTTAGAAGCAGGCTTTACAATACAGTTAAGCATAGCATAACAAAAAAAGTTACTTTTATTTATTATCATTATCATTATTATTGTTATTATTATTATTATTATTATTATTATTATTATTATTATTATTATTATTGTTGTTGTTATTATTATTATTATTATTACATTTTTTAAATTATTATTATTACCATTGTGTCAATATTACATAATACATTATTATTATTATCATTGTTATTGTCGTTGCCACGTCAATATTAATAATAATAATAATAATATTTATCCATGTCTGTTTGACCTTTTCACTTGTAACTTAAAAGCTTCAATTTTCAATAAATCCCATGGGGGAAAAAAAATCACAAAAAATTGCAATGTACTTTTTATCATTATTATTATTATTTTTAATTATTATTATTATTGTTGAGTACTTCCAGGAGTAGTACAAAAAGTAGTCACTTCTCACATTTACATCCTGAATGCTAAATAGCATATACTTCACATATTTTGTTATTTAAAAAAACAAACAGTTGTGAACTGATTGATGATTTGGTTGTGTTTCAGTTTTTGGATAAGAAGCCCTTGTGGTTGCTGTCCAGGCTCTTTTGGGCAGTGAGATGGCCTTCTAAATGTAAAAGCGCCTTAGTTAAGACAGTCATAAGCAATAAGAAATGCTGAGTCACACCAAACAGCAATGACCTCGAGCATTTGAGAGTCCCAAGCCCAGCGGAGCACAAAGCACCTCCTGTGCGCTTTCCGGCGAAAACCTCTGAGGCTATTTCACATTACTGTCCACACAGACTCCTGATTTAATACTCTGCTGCTCTTCATTTCACCCTTTCTCATTTAAATCTTTCTCATTTTCACTCTGCACAATTCCCCTCCCTCAGTTTCTTTGGCCTGCCCTGGACAGCTAACATCATCAACATCCAATAAAAGATAATTTTATCTTATAAAATCTTTGGATAAGAACCTGAGGTTCGGCAAGCTTTTATAGGCTGATTAAATGGAATCTCTTACCATCACATGAAGACAAAAAAAATGCATCTTCCTCTTCTTTATTTAAATGTTACTTTGAATAAAGGAATAATCGAGTGTTAGATGAGCTTTTTCGAATGTCATTTAAACATGGATTAGGTGTAATTGGATGTCAGAACAGAGAGGTATATAGATTGCTCTATTGCCTTGGCAGTGCAAGTATGTGAAATTGTAATTCTCACCCAAATAAAATGTGAGCGTCCGCACCCTTGTGCCAAGACACATGCTTGAAAAAGATATATATTTAGCATTCAGGTTGTAATTGTGAGAAATGATTTTTGTACTACTCCCGGAAGTGTTATTGATGAACATTTAACATGGAAAACGCATATAGAATATGTCAATTCTAAGGTGTCACAAACCGTATCCGTGTTACACAAGGTTAAAGAATCATTGAACAAGAATGGTTTGTTATTGTTGTATAGTTCATTGATTGTTCAATAGCTGACCTATTGCATTGACGTGTGGAGCCAAAATCTACACTGAATCCATCTTTCTTTTAAAGAAACGTTCTATTCGTGTTGTTTGCGGTTGTGGATACAGAGACCACACTAATCCATTATTTATACAACTAAAAACTTCAAAATTTTAACTGCCTTTAAATATTGTATAAAGCCCATCATGATTTTTTTCCAGTTAATATACAAACCAAATTTATAAAAAAGGGAAAGTGATTCCAAATAAGCGGAACAAACATTTTTTCCAAACCTAAACATAGAACAAAACAAAGAGAAAGATGTATTTCAACTCAAGGTGTCAGTCTGTGGAATCATTTGGATTGTAAAACAAAATCTTCTTAGTCTTTTTGTATTTTCAAAAAATATACAAAAGCACAATTATTGCAAAATATACATAGCACAAGGACACACAGTTGAATTATTTTTGAATTATTTTGTAGAATTGTTATAATGAAAGTGTCTTGACCGCTCGCTGTCATTCATTTTGTGTTGTTTTTTTTGGTGTTGATCAGGGGCAGACAAAGTTTTACTTCTTTCTGTCCCCTTTAATTTCTTTTACTTTACTTTGAATTTCAATATTGCTTTATATTGTCTTTTTATTTTACAAATGAATGAAATAAAAATGGAATTTAATTGAATTGAAATTGAAGTACACAACAATAATAATAAAAATAATAATTTAAAAAAAAGTATATTGCAAGGTTTTGTAAAAACATGTTTTCCATGGGATTTGTCGAAAATTAATGCTTTTAAATTTCAATTAAAAAGGTCAAACAGACATGGATATATATTATTATTATTTTTATTGATGTGACAAAATAAATAAATAATAATAATAATAAATAATAATAATAAAATGTATTATGTAATATTGACACAATGGTAATAATAATAATAATAATTGCATTATGTAATTTTGACGCGATGGAAATAATAATAATAATAATAATTAAAAATAAATAAATAATAAAATGTATTATGTAATTTTATTGATGTGACGGACGACAATAATAATAATATTAATAATAATAATAAAAGTGCATCCATTTTGTTCTTTAAAGGCGAGATTATTTGCATCAAATTCTTCATTTTCCTACTTATATTCATGAAACAAACATTTGACAATTATATAAGTAATTTAATAAACAAATATTCTGAATATATTGTGAAAATAATACATTTGAAGATGAATATACAATTTTAATACGTTTTATGTTTAGCCCAAAATGGTGAGAGGCCTAAAAATATAGTGCAAGAATAGGAAAAAATGTGTTACAGTTTGAAAACCATTCCAATGGCTATTCTTTATTTAAAACAAACATTAACAAACTGAAATATGCCTCTTATCATTTGTTTTAATTACTTTGAAAAAAGTTTACAACAATTGCCCCACATGACAAAACAAATGCAAAAATAATTGTATTCAATTTGACAGTATCCTTTCCAAAGCATGTTGTATTTATTAATTTATTTATTTTTAATTCTCTTTCAACTCCAAAAATCTGAATATTGGAAGTAAAACAAATTGAAGAGGCCAACTAGCGCAACAGGACACCATTAGTCCTTTTGTACGCTATCTTTAGTGAAGTATCCCTGGCAACCGCGATACCTGTGAGACGCTGATTATAGTTCTTTTCCTCACTGCCAAGCCTATGAGGGCTCATCATCAGCAAGCCATAGGACCACGTTGTTAGGCCGCTAATAGAGCCAATGTGTTTGTTTTAAAGTGTCGTTCTGGATTATGGCCATCACATGAGTGTGATCGTGGACCTGTATGAGTGTCTCTACAAGACCTAACAGCAGGTTTCCGTGGCCCCCTGACATTCCCACAAGACGTCGTGGCTACATGTGATGGGCCTTGGCGCCTATGCGGCCCAGGTCCCCCGCAGTCACCTCACTGGGCAACTGATATCGCGGTAATTTCCTCTGACAGGTGTCTGAACAAAGCTTTGGTCTGTAAAAGGCAAAAGACCAAAGTCTTAGTATAAGTTGGGCCATCCAACCATGTTCTCAGGCACGAGTTACATGTCCTATCAATATTTAGGACCTGAGTACCAGGTGGTGTGAAGGCCCTCTTGGAACTGTTGTTGCTGTTTGTTGTTGTTGGGGTCTCAACATGCCTGAAAACCCAACATTTTTTGCAATCGTGTATCCTGGTGAAAATATATGGTCCAGACCATGAAAATAACCCCAATTTCACCAATGCGTATAACTGAACGCACAAAAATAAAAGCTCATGGCCCCATTAACAATGTTGAACAGGAACTATTTGTTTTGGATTTTTTAATTTACCCAAACAAGCCCCAATTAGAAGTCTGTATTTTATACTCTAAAAAACCCAAAATAACCAAAATTGAGTCAAAAATGGATCGACCCAACTTTTTGAGTTATTAAACAAATTCAATGAAAAAAATCCAGTAAAATATATATTCCACAAAATAACCTTTTTTTCCCCCGCTTGTTTTGTGGGTTGACCAAACTTTTTGGGTTAATTGAATATCCCAACTGAATTTGAGCAAAAATGTCACCCAACTTTTTGAGTTCTTTAATTAAAAACGTTGGTTCAAATTAATTAATAACCCACAAAGCAACCCAATTTGTTGTTGTTGTTGTTGTTTTTGTGGGTTATTTGGCCCAACTTGAAAAAAATTAACGGACCCAACTTTTTGAATTATTTATTAATTTTTTTATTTATAATTTAATAATAATAATAATATGTATTATTATATAATTATTGGGTAAAATTAAATTAATAACCCACAAAGCAACCCAATTTTTGGTTTATTTTCTTGGCTATTATTTTGAACCAAAAATTTAATAAATAACCCACAAAACAACCCAATTCTTGGGTTATTTTGTGGGTTATTCATTTGACCCAACTTTTTAGGTTAAAATAATAACCCCAAAAGTTGTGTTGGTCCCTTTTTGACCCAATTTGGGTTCTTTTTGACGAAGACACATGGGTTGTGTGTTTCCAGCCTAAAGACCATTTAATTGTTTTGCATTATTTGTAGAAAGTACTTTTTTTTTTTACTTAAATTAGTGAAATTGAATAATTTCCTGTCCTAGACAGAGAGGCGAAGTTAAGTATTTCATTTTGAGGTTTTGCCATGAAAAAGGAGGGTGCGTTCAGCCCCTTGCTCGCTGCTACAATTGTATTTGTTTTGGCAGGATAATGAGAACTGAATATTGCAGAGTGAAAATGTTAGTGTATTATTTCTAGAAACGCTGCTTAACTGTTATCAAACAGATACCCACCTAGAAAAAAAAAATTGAAAGTAGCACTTCGTCCTAAATGCAGCCTCTGCATGGTGTTATAAATCGATGCAACTGAACAAATGATCGACTCATTACAGAAAATAGGGGTCATGTGCAGCAAACCATACAGCCACTAATATATAATTAAATATAAATATTGATGAGTTCAACTCCAGGGGTCACAGTTGTAGAACACAAAGGTTCACTATATAACGATGGTGCGTCAGAATGGAAAAATCGCCCGAAGGTAATCCGACTAACAATAATCCATATTGTCACCACTCTGCCATCTCATTAGGCCTGCAACAGGTGGAAGTAATCAAGCGACAGGTGTCTCCAATTAAGTGACAGCCAAATGGCCCATGAGCACTGCTCGCATCACTGCACCGTATTGAAGTGCCATAAAAAGTAATGGATGGATTTTTTTTGTTTTTCCTCAAGCTTTGCTTCTAAACCGCAAGTGGCAAACACTGACAAATTTAGGTCAGTGAAGTATAAGAGGCCTCACCTGTGTTCTATTAATCATATATAGCCCCGAATCCAATTTTTCCTCAAGAAAATAACACTCTATAGTGCATCACTATGTTATGCTAATGCTAAATAGTGAATTCATAATTACAGTGAATATTTATTTGAAAAGCAGTTGCATATATATAAAACAGTCAAATGAAAACCAGGAAAAATAAATAAAATAAAAAATCCGGTTTCCTGATCTTTTTTTAGGCAGTTGTGTTGTAATGTGAGTGATTGCTCCAATAATCTCAACACACAACACTACACGCATAAAGATTGTTCAACCGCCGAGCTAGAAACTCTGAGACAAAAACAACTCGTGATCATGTGATATTATTAAATCAGTAAAAAAAAAAAGTAAATGGCAATATCCTCAAAAAAAGACTCGCTTTAAGAAATGCTCCTTGCCATCTGAGGAACACAAATTTCTACAAATTAACATCGGGTGACTTTTTTTTATTTATTTTATGACCGATACCTTGTTCTTCAGTCAGGTTGCTTCTTCGATTGGCTACATTCTGTTCCACATTACAGTTCACGGGTCTCCAAGTGCCCAAAGAAAGAAAACTTGTGTACGATTAGACTGCGCTTTGCGCTGGACTTGCGCTGGATACAAAAATAGTACCCATAACATTTAACTTATTCACTGCCAGCCATGAAGGAACCCCCTTCATTCCCGGCTGTTTTACTGGATCTTGACTAATTTTGCAAGGCCCACAGAATATTGTGTTATATTGCTATAAAAACATGGAACCTACCAAAAGAAAGATTAGAGTCTCTTCTTCCATCAGGAAAAAAAAGTGTATTTGTATCAGTTTCAGTTTTGCAGCATTTGTTATTAGAATTCACATGGCCCTGGTTGATCTCTTATACTCTGCTGCCACCTGCTGGCTGTTTTTTGTAATAACTACCATTGCTGTAAGCGACCTCTTTAGGTCAGAGGCTGCATCAAAGTCTTCTATATGCTCTAGCATAAAAAAAAAACACGTTTTTGGGACCATGGCCATATTTAAAATAGAACCTTTTTATACGTTTGGGGAGCAAGTGAGTTAAGATTGTCTGCTTTGACCCATTACCGGACATTATCAGGATAAATCCACTCTTGACACGCCTCAGACCAAAGGATAATCTTATCGAACAATTTATTAGACATAAGATAGTCGGGCAGTTGACGTCACTGGTCGGGAAGGGACAAAATCAAGACCAAAAAAAGCCTGATTGAAAGTGCTGGAAATTTGGGGGTATTTTTTATCTGTTATTGTCAAGGTCTACATTACATCACTAAATTATCCCCAAAATTCATCCAATTGAGTGTTTGTTTAATCCTCAAATAAAAGACTCACAACAGCTTTTAGCATTTTATCAATTTTACTTTCCAAAGTTCAGCAAGAGTACATTTTCAGGATCCTCCTCATCTTTCTCCTGCTAGACAAAGCAGGCAAGAGAGAGTGCCGTCTTCCTCATCGTGAATGCTTTTGTAGTCTTGTGGTAGTGTCAACTGGTCAAGTTGACCGGCTCAGGGTTCGACCGATTCGTCTGATTGGGATTGGGATTCACTCAAAGATTGGTTAAGATATTATGCAGTGTACTCCCTTCTGAAAGATGTTTGTACAAGCAAGCTCACAGTGGCCAGAGTCTGTTCTATACTAATAATTAACTTATAAAAACCGAAAAACATTTAAATACATATTTTAATACTTTGACCTTCACTCCCAAAAACGTAAAACGTGTGTTTTTTGTTTTTGTTAAATGTTTTTTTTTTTTATACTAGAGCATACAGAAGGCTTTGATACAGCTTCTGACCTGAAGAGGTCACTCAAAGCAAGTAGTAAAAAAACAAAAAACAAAAAACGGCCAGCAGGTGGCAGCAGAGTATAAGAGATCAGCCAGGGCCATGTTGCAAAGAGCTATTTTTGCCAGTGTTTTCAACAGGTTTGTGAATAATGACTTAGCTATATTCGAATGCTAATTGCTGCAAAACAGAAACCGATAAAATATACTTTTTTTTCCCTGAAGAAAGAAGAGACTCTAAACTTTTCTTTTGTTAGGTGTTTTTATAGCAATAGAATAGAATATTCTGTGGGCCTTGTGAAATCAGTCAAAATCCAGTAAAACAGCGGGGGGCGAAGGGGGTTGCTTCAGTGAAAATGGCTGGGAGTGAATGAGTTAAAATAGCTGATAAATTGTACTATAATGGCTTCATGAATAATATTTTGTGTGTGCATTTTTTTTAATTAAAGTGATTAATAATTAACTTTTTGGAGCCAAATTGTGCACTACTATTAAAAAGAATAATAAGTAACACGCCCATATTCTGACAGAAATTAACCCAGTTTTTGAGAGTGATTGTGTTTACTGGTAGGTTTGGGGTTTTATTATTATTATTATTATTATTATTATTATTATTATGTTAAAAAATGAAAACGAATTGCTTCTGCTGCAAATACCGGTGCGCAAGGTGCACTTGTTATTACAAAGCAATCACAGTTTCACAAGGGAGGGTTACATTATATGAGCTTTGGGGATTAGAAGCTCCTATGGATCCCAATACCACTCAGAGGAATCAAACACAGGAGGCCACACGCTCGTGGGAGGAGGTAGTGGAGGGGGGGGGGAGTGCAGACCTGCACTTGGCTGTAAATCAATAGCCAGCGTGCAGTGATAAATCCTTCCAGCTCCAATGACCGACTGGCCCTCACACCCTCACACGCAGAACAATCTTGGTCCCCTCCTGTCAAAACAGCCACAAGTTATCACTGCCATGGATCACTGGCACGCTGGTGTCAGCTGAAAGTCGGCTCAAAGCTAAGCTCCAAAAGGAGAGCGTGTCCTTGGCTTTGGTGGATGTTCTAGCAAAACTGCCTGTACCTTAACCTTTATGACCAGTGTAAAGTTAGAATATCCCTTTTGGGCGGGGTTGAGATTACACTGCCTTGTGCCTGTGCTCTATAATGTCCGTGTGGTTTAGTATTTTTAAAATTTACAGAGCGAGAGAGAGAAAAAAAGGTGACATCATAGTCAATTCTCCTGATGCTGTTTTAATGAATAATACCGAATATGGATGTGTTCCTCTTAAAAGTACCTAATACTTGAATGATAGTCCCTTAAATGGACAGAGTGTAGGATTTAGTACCATCTAGTAGTGAACTAATAGAATGCAATGATTTTGAAGCACGCGCACTACGCTGCCTCAGAAAGACTACATTTCACAAGCCTACCAGCAATTACTGCTAAGTTTTACTTAGAGTGAGCGAGCAAGTGAGCATCCCGGTGAGTAGGAGATAGCAGCGAGCAAGAGTGGCTAGCAAGAACTCGCTGAAACAGCTAGCAAGAGCAGATAGCAAGATTTTGCTGGAGCGGCTAATAAGTGCAGCTAGCAAGAGAAGCTAACAAAAGCTAGCGAGAGCAAAGCAGAGGGAGAAAAGCACAGGGAGCACGAATCATGGGACTCAGCGATGACCACCTGCAGGCCCACACTGTGTTGAAGGTACTCCTTCGGGTAACCGTAGCAGAAAGATGGCGGCGAAATATGTCAGCACATGTTGGCACAACCTACAATTATATAATTATAGATATATTTTTAAAATGCATGTTGATGTGATAGAATTTATTTTTTATTTTTTTGCTGACATTGTGTCGAAACCTCGTATGGCACAATTTGGTAAATTTTGTATAATTTTTTTTTTTATTAAAATTAAAAAAATAATAATAAAAAAAAAATATATATATATATATAAAGATTAAAATAATAAAGATTCAAAACACACCAATAATGTGAAAATGTTTTTAAATGTAAAACTATTCTCTTTTCCCAAACTTATGATTCAGGTCTTTGAAAGTATTTTCAAAATAATGTTTTCCAAAATCCAAAACACTCTTTCAGTCATTTTAGGAGGATAAAATATGCTTCACATACCGACATTTAAAAGCAAAGTAAAAAAAAAAAAAAAAAAAAAACGCAATTAATCAGCGATTATATCTGGTCTTACATCTAAACTGTTGTTTTTCTTTTCTTTTTTTTAAAAAAATTAAATTCTTTGTATAATCCCTTGATTTGGGAAAAATAAAAATTCTAAATAGTTGTCTTATTGAAAACATTGTTTCCTACCGACTCTAAGATAACTTTACCTGAGAGAATCTACTTGAAATGGAAAAACTATAAACTACTAATACTAACTAGACAAAGTGCAATTTCTGCAGAAATTGTGTGAGAATGCTGAAAAGCTGAATGCTATTAGCTGAATGCTAAGATTTTAACCCAAGTGCTTATGAAGTAAATTGAAAATAAATTATGTGAAAATTACATTATTTTTATTGTAGTTAAACGACAAATTAATCAAAAGAAAACTTGAACTGCAATCTGTCTAAGGTGGGATGTAATAATTTCACAAAAATTATAAACCATTTCCTGATATGATAGTCAGTTGTTATCGAACCATCGAATGTACTAAATGTGGTCCAAGTGGGGTTTGAACCCAGGTACTGGTTGCAGGTAATTGCTCTAACCACTGAGCTAACATGATATGTTCAAAATCATGGCTAATGGCGTATTTATTTTGAAAAGTGTCACTTCCTGCTGAACACTAGCATACATTTAATCAGTTCAGTTAATTTATAATGTATTTCCTGATATGATAGTCTGTTGGTATGCATGTATATCACTTATCATAACAGCCATGGATATGTTTGCAATATAGTCAGAGGTGACATTTGAACCTGCAACCTTTTGATAACTGGACAATGCACTATACCGACTAAAGCTGGTAATGATGATCA
The DNA here is from genome assembly GCF_051991255.1 of Vanacampus margaritifer. Lineage (NCBI taxonomy): Eukaryota > Metazoa > Chordata > Actinopteri > Syngnathiformes > Syngnathidae > Vanacampus > Vanacampus margaritifer. Next base: position 6,096,773 of record NC_135450.1, read on the forward strand.
GTTGTATGTTTGAAATGGGGCGTGGAAAGTGGTACTTAGAAAAAGTTCAATATCGGTCCCATTGAAAATGAATGGGGTAAAGTAAAACAATAAACGAGTTGTTTTGCAGCGAAACATGATCAGGATCTGGAACAGGCAGAGTGATGGGTCGGTCTGTCCAAACACATTGACTTGTCCCGACTTCAACTGAACTCGAGTCACTAGGATGAAATGGAGACAAGTGGCTCGCAGCGCATCACCCTTTGACAACACACGCTACCCTTGCGTGTATGTGTGTGTGGTCTGCAATGTTTAGACTAAAACACAAAAGGTGGCATTTTACGGCTGAGCGGGCCCACTATGTTTGAAATCGGGGTTGGTGACTCCGGCATGCTGATGTATTGAGTGTGTCATCACTCAAGCAGCATGTGGGCTTTGGTGCGAGGCCACAGCACGGGTTGCTATTGGAGAAATCAATAGAAGTCAAGCAGTTTATGTCTGTGAAAGGATCGAAGGGGTAAAGCACAAAGTTATTTCACCTTGCAAATGGTGAGGTAAATAACACCAAAAATTATTTATAGGAAAGCTGTGAATCATAAATGTGATGTACAGATTGAATCTGCTTTACACCTACCGAGAACTGGTAGGCTGCGCAGAGTGTTAAAAGGGTTTTAAGGAATGATATACGGCATTCCATTCTCACAGCTGATGCATTTTTTATGTCCAAAACCAGAGGGGCTTTCTCAACTTCAATTTTAAAAATGTTTACTCAGCAGCACGCCTGAGAGCTGATAAAATAAGTCAGGGTACCTGAATTAAAAATGATGCTTCACTATTGAAACTGGCCCCATGACAGCCCCTTGCAGTGTCCTCTTCCTCCTGGTATTGTGAATGAGACGAGATCATTCCTCATGAGTACACGACCAACCCCAATGAAATCAACTTTGGCCCTAAGACTTTCTCCAGCTTCTGTTTTCCTTTAGGCATTGGCAGTATAATAATAACAACGACATGAAAAAGGCTCCAAATGAAAATGTGGAGTCTCCATAAAAGCTGTGCCATATATATGCTACATGCAGAACTTGCTATACTGAAAGATCAAAAGTTACAAATAATCGCTGAACGTTGTTACACTCTAATTTATGGTTGACCACTTAAGCTAAAAATAATAATAATTAATGATTCAACCTTTCAAGCTTCTGTACCTCAGCCATCTTAAATTATTACAACTGTTAAAATTTAAAGGGTTCTCGCTTTATACATAAAAATATATATTTTGTGTAGTTTTTTTGATGTTTCAAACAGCAAATGGTAAAATTCTGGGGGGCCACAATTTTTTATTAGTGGTACTGGCGGGCCATATATGACCACAAAATTCACCTTAAAACAAAATAATCACATACTATATACTGTATATATATTTTTATTTTCCAGTGCAATTGGCTCTCGTATAAAAATGGCGGAAATTTAAGGACCGGTCAGGCCATACTGCTGAACAAGAAAATATTACTGCGTGAACTCATTTTCTACAATTTTTCATATAAATGAACTTACTCAAAATTGTAACATTTTTTAGATACAGTGTATTCTCGTTTCTCACGGGTGTTACGGTCCAAAAATTACCCGGGATAATGGAAATCCGCGTCAATACGCCTACTTTGTAGATTTAAAAATAATAATTCTAACAATAAAATATAATTAAACTAATATCCAAAACATTTATTTGAGAAACAAAAATATAACGGCGATTGATCCATTTTTTTCTGGGCCGGTATGTTTTCTTAAAAAAAAAAAGTAATTAAAAAATACACACATAGTGCCTAAGTAAAATTCCGTTTTCACTTCCTGGTAGGTTTCTACGTCAGCGCCTCCAAATGTGGGCATGCTGTAAACCGGTCATTTTACATTGTCTCACGACTCTTTCACACTAAGCGAGTGCAGTATGAAAAGGGCTTAATAGATACAATGTTTGCTCAAAACTGCTCCAGAGGCTTTTCTAGAGGTCACATTTACAGTACTGACAAGTTCATTCAAAAATATGTTAAAAAAAACAAAAAAAAACGTACGTCATTCCTTTAGTCCTTCCTCTGGTCTCTTGATGTTGACATTTGATCCTGTTGGGATTCAAATGTATCTGGGGTTGGTGAATGATTCTGGATTTATAACTGGAGGGTGATGGCTGGTTGGTGTTGGATTTCACTTTACTTCATCTTTTCCTTCCTTTGATCTTTTCCTCTGGTCTTCTGATAACTTCACAACTCTGGAACTCTGAAGTATCCGGTTTAGGTGAAGGGTTTCAGGTTTCAGGTGAATTAATTTAAGGTTTGTGTGTGAGCGATGATGATGATATGTTTACTCGGTAAGGCTGCCAAATGAATAATACTGAGCTCTGAAAAAAATAAAAAATAAAAAATAAAAAATGTACATAAAATGATAGTAAAAAAGTTATTGCATCATATCTTCTCGAACTGGTGCAATCAGCTCACCGAAAGGTAGTGAGAAAAAGTCATGTTAAGTACATGATGGAGTTTCACTGGCTAGACCTTTAAATCGCCCGACACTTTACACACATTTACAACAGAGCGATGGCTAAAGTACATAATCTGATTTTGCTGACACTTTTGTCACCCAAAAGAACACTACATGTGGAGTAATGGGCACCCTGTTGCAATGTGTGCCCAAGATGGCCACCATAGGTCAATGTTATACCTTAGGGGACCTTCACACTGAGGATGATGAAGCACATATTGTCCCAAGCGTGTGCTTGCCTGGGGAAGCTAGCTTTACTTCTGTGAATTATTTACTATGATGTATAGGTTCCACTGCAGCACAGCCATTCTGGATTCAACAATGATCTCATATGTTTCCCCCATCCTAAGATTTACTGTATCTGTCACTAAAAGAAATCAAGAAAAAGTAACAGTGGATTTGATTTATGTTTATAGTGCTGTGTTTGAACAGGACGCTCCAGCACTTGGAGGAGGCCAGGCAAGAACTTAAGAATTACAGAAATAATGCGTGACCTCTTAACAAAGTCAGGGGGGGAACAAAGGCATGACTGTCTTTCTGTAGTACCTTTAATGCACTTTATAAAGCATGGGGTCTGTCAATGCTCAAGTTTATACTTCTATAATCATCACTCAAAGGCGACGATTTTGCATGCTTCACTTTTTGCTCCACTGGTTTGACTCGCCTGCTTTTTCATTTAGCTCAGCTGAAATCCAACTGCTAGGTAAGAAATGCGTTCCTTTTTTAATTTTACCATGGTGTTTATTAAATATTGCATACAAGGAATACACTTTTTTTTTTAAATGAAAACTAATACGGAAACTAACACAAACTAAGCATTTTTTAAATAACTAAAACACGTAATTGCCTCATTTACGTTTGCCGTGCGCTTAATTGCCTCGTTAACATCTTGTGGCTGCAGTGCTAAGAATAGAACGGTGCCTTACGGCCCTTGCAGACGCTATTTGTAGCTCTTATACATACTACCGGTACATTATATTTGTAATGAACACAGAACGTGAAACAGAAATACAGAGCAGCCTTCCAAATTAAAAGCTTAGATTTCAAAATAAGATATAAATAAATGATATAATTGAAGAATACTTAACATGGTAGATAGATATCACTAAATTACTTGAAGTCCAATTGTATTGAACTAAATTATTTGCACTTCACTGTATTCCTTAAAAAGAATCTGTACAACCATATTTTATTTTAATTGGGACTTTTTTTTCCCCAGCCACTGGATTCATCTCATTAATTAATTTTTAAATGAAATTAATTGTATTTTGTGCTCTATGCAAAATGACTTTTATGAGCAAATTGAAAAAAAATATAATTGTTATTAATTTCATTCAATCTGGTGAATGGGGACAAGACATGAACCAAAAATATGAGCATGAAGAAGTATGTCTATCGTCACAAACAGATCTGATCCAGTTTGTCTAGCCTTTGTCACTACGGGACTGGAATGGCGCAACTTTGATACTCCAGAAAAGTTCCATCATCACTGTCGCGGGTTCTCCATTCTCTCATGATACATTTTCAAATGTTTGCATCCCCCCATGTAAACAACAGCCACATCAATAAAAAAAAACTATTTATAGCGGTCTTAAGCCTTGGCAGTCAGTATTTTCTTAAATGTTAAACTGTTGGAAGATTTTCCACGGTGTGATGTTTTGAGGTGCAAATATGGGCCATTTTTGGTCTGTGCTGCACAAGCACAGTGAGCAACATTTTTAACACCCTTGCGTAGGCGTTTGACACTTTAAGAAATGCCACCTTTAGAGCTGCAAACATTTGTCTTTGGAAAGTTCATTTTCTACAATAACGATCCAAAGTTCAGTTGACGCATTTTAAAATGAACACAAAATTCAAATGTTTTGAGCAGAGCAAAAATTTGATAGTTGGGACTGTCATATTTTAGTCATCATTGTATAAATTCACTTGAGCCTTTCAAATGTCCTTCCCAGTGATCTTCTGCTGAAACATTATGCAAAGTTTGATGCAGGTGCATCATTTAGCTATTGAGTGAGTAAATTTAGGTCATAGAAATGTGGAGTAAGAATTCCTTCTCAGGACACACAAATACACTTTTAAGCTTTATAGGTTTATCTTCCAGACTGTTTGAAGTCGATGACTGCTCATCATTAGCATTCAAGCACTGATAAGCACAAGAGAAGAATAATGACTCCATTAAAGTCAATATTGTGCATTAACTTTAAGAGGTGGATGTTGAATGATATGGTCTTCAGATATATATATTTTTAAGTGGGTTTAGAGGAATCTAATGCATGTTTTTGAAACTGCTCTGACATGTACATCAAGTCATTGTTTGCGCATGGAGAAATGCGGTGGATTAAGAAGATATCACAGAACAGTTTTCAGGCTGGAAATGACTATAGCTAAAAAATGGACATGTAGGTCGTCTGAGTTCTTGGCAAGTGTGCAAAGAAATGCCTTTTGAGACAATATTGAAAGAGTCTCATTGGAACATATCACTATAGAAGTGATAATAATGTTAACAACGGATTTGGTGGGTCACTGCCACAAGCAATACACAAACATGACAGTGCCTCTGGCAGCGCTTTCCTATTCGTCATTGCTTGCCTCCCGCTGCGTCTCATTGCAGGCATTCTGCCGCAAGCACTGATCCAGGATCTGCTTGACTGTGACTTTGCACTTGGAATCACAATTCCTGGTGAGGTTATTATATTGTATAAATTGACCTAATCTGTCTCTAGTCATGTAACTATAAGCTAAAACATGCTAATATAATATCTATCTATCTATCTATCTATCTATCTATCTATCTATCTATCTATCTATCTATCTATCTATCTATCTATCCGTCCGTCCATCCGTCCGTCCGTCCGTCCGTCCGTCCATCCGTCTGTCGTCCGTCCGTCTATCTATTTATCTATGTTTACAAAAAAATACAGCACAGTATATATGTGAAGCCTCAAAACGAATCGATTGCAGCGTCACAATATTTATTTTTATTTTATTTTTATTTAATTGCGATGGTCCATTTCAGTTGCTTATAAGGCCGCATTACTCGGTGGGCCTAAGTAACTCACAATTGCACTGGTTGACCACTGATGTGAACAAAATCAAATACTGCCGTTTTAGCCACCCCCCCCCCCCCAAAAAAAAAAAATACAATAAAAAAAAAAAATTAAAAAAATGAAATACAAAAAACAAATAACAAAACAAACTAATAGGAACCCTGGAATGGTGAAAAACAGTTCTCCACACATTTTCAGCACTTATCTTCAAACATGTACAATGTATTTAGAATAAAATCTCTACATTCACTTTATATGCTGTTTAAACTTAATTTCCGTTCTATGGTGAAAACCATCAGAGTGACCTTAAAGCGCAAAACACTCTTTAAAATAAAGTTCAATTCAGCTGCACTCAATAACGCAATTAATCAACAACCATTGTAATGTCAAAGTCATGTGAAGTGTAAAGTATTTTGTACATTGCGCAATCAAAAATGTCAATAATATTAGTTGCTGCAAAACTTATTTTTTGCTTGTTCTTTTGTTAGTTCAGTTTTGAAAATATAATTCACAATCGGGATTGAATAATTTTGAGTGTATATGGTGCAAGTGTCCTTGCAAGGTGAAAATACACACACACACACATACACACACACACGCACACGCACACACACACACACACACACACTGATTTGCAACAGCGTTCGACAACACATTAGTTTCTCTTACCATTAGTTGAAGTGTTAAATTAGCGGAAACCCTAATGAGTTATATCAGCAGTTAGGAACAAATTACCTACATGGCAATTTAGACGAGAAGACTAATTGTGATAATCGGTGTCTTTCTGCTCCACAATAGAAACTAAAATGTGCTGCGTTGCTAAGAACGTCTCAAAGGTGAACTGATCTTTTTTTGTTATTCTTTCTATTACAGCCCGAACAAATCTGCCAACTGTCATTATTGACAATAAGTTCATCTTAATGCTGCTAATATATCTGATGCTTTGTTGTCACGTTCTGCAAAATCTTCCGTCCCACAAGGCGGCTCTCACTCATTTAGAGTGAAAAGATGATGTAGGCTACGTGTGCTGCGAATCAGTGATGAATGTAAACATGTAAGAATCAATAATTGCAGATTGCTCTTTGAGGTTTCATACGCCGACTGGGAGCTTAAGGGTGAGGCAGGCAGGATTTTCAAGCTGATGGAAATAAAATAATCATGCCGAGATTGCCCGGAGGCATCAGCAGGGAGGATGATGAGGATTTAACACCTTTTATCATTAGAACAGTAAACTAATGAAGCTGGGGGAAGCGTGCTCGGCCTCTGCGACACCCCAACAATCCAACACAAATGGCTTTTGGTTGTGTTTTGTTTTGTTGCTGCAGGCATCTGAACTTGTGCGCCTTGTCCTGAGGGAATTTGCCGCTGCCAGCAATGACAGACACCTGGGTGACAGCTACCCAGCTTAAATATGTAGAAGCTTAAAAAAAATGTTTTATTAACCAACATATTATCATGGAACTGCCAATGTGGAGTAAACATTATTGACTGGAAAATACATTTGAACGTATTTAATGTGTTTGAATGTACTGGCAAGTGCATTAGAATGTATTTGTAAGTATATTTGAAAATATGTTGATATACATAAAACGTGTAAATTAGGGGTGTCAAAATTAGTGCGTTCATTTTGAGTTCATTTAAAGTTTCTTAATGGCACAAATTTTTGCTAATATTTGGAAAGTCTGTACTGGTGAATTTCCAGTCGCAACACAGCAGACACGTCCATGTCAAAATTTTGCAATAATAAATTTAACTAGAGCTGCGGGCAGCTATAAAGGGCCCTCGCAGCCCGGGCCACTTTGCAGGTTGGGGTACTGGCACATTGTTGAAAATGGCATAATAAACCTTTATGGATTTTTTTTTGCCAGGTGTGATGAGTGTGTAAAGCTTATTGGTCAATAATAAGACCCTCAAAAATCAGCGCATATATATATATATATATGTATTTGTATAATTACGACACCTAAGGTATTTTGTCCCAAATTCGGATACTCTTTGTCAGTGAGATAACTGTCATTTATGAATTTTTTTTTTTTACTTTCCACCACTCAAAATGTTCAGTGACATCAGAACAATCCATACATATTAGGGGTGTGCCAAAAAATCAATTCTAATAAGAATCGTGATTCTCATTTAGTACGATTCAGAATCGATTTTAAATGTCCCAAAATCGATTTTATTTAAATTATTTTATACTGTCTTGCCTTTGTCTGTATGTGCCTTTATTTATAAATTAATACACTGTTAAGTTGTAGCCACATTAGAGAGTAGAAGGAAAAATATTCCAATAAAAGTTGGGTTTTTTTTTTGCAGTGTGGAGCCATTCTTTTGAGTGATAAAAGTGCCGCGAGTAGCGCGCTAATTAGCATTAGCAAGTCAGACTGGAGTAGATCATTACAATTCCTTGCACATCTATAGACTGAAGCAAAAATCATTGCCAATCAAATCATTTAGAATCAAAAATCGCTCTTAATCGAAAATCGATTTTGAATCGAATCGAATTGTGAGACATTCAAAGATTCCCAACCTTATTTATTTATTTATGATGCCCTCTATGGACAATAAAAGCAACATTTTGCTGAGTAGAACTAACAATGATATGTGTGCTTATGTTTTTTTACAGTACAGTACAGTACATCTTTTTAATTTCAATATTAAATTACTATGTTAATGACTGACATTTCTATTAGTTTAAAAAAATCCACTTTAATGTTAACAAGAGTATGAAAACTTAAGGGGAAAAAGTAATTTATTGTACATTTTATTGTGCATTTAGAACAGATATAAAATGTGTGATTTATCGTGAGTTAACTATTAAAGTCATGCGATTAATAAGAATTAAAAAAATAATCACCTGACACCCCTAATATAAATATGTTCAAACATATTTGCAAGTATGTCCGTATGTATTTTCAAGTACATTTGAACGTACTTGTAGGATAAAGCTAAAATAACTTAGCATTTTCCCCTATAATGCTACAGGGGACTTGTGCATATCCTGTAACATTATGGTGGAAAAAATGTGGAACAGAAAACATGCACTTCGGACATTTTTTTTAAATCATAAAAAGTATGAATAAACAATGTTTACCTATATAATTTTTGAACATATTGGTATAACATAGGCCAAACACTAACTACTTTTTTTTGTTGCCATTTTTGACTGGCATTTACGTTTGAACACGTTTGAATATATTTGCAAATATATATTTGAAGATATCTTGAGAACATGTATAAATATGTTCAAACGTATTTGCAAGTATGTCAGAATGTATTTGTAAGTACATTTGAATTTACTTGTAGGCTAAATCTAAAAAAAACTTTCGCATTTTCCCCCATAATGCTATGGAGGTAACATTCGGATCTACTTGCAAATACGTATTTGCAAATATATTCAAACATATTTGCCAGTCAGGAATGTTTACTCCACATTGACAGTTCCACGCTTCTAAATCATTTTAAACCAACTTGGGATGAAACTTACAAGAATATAAACGGTAACCTGAGGGGGGAAATAGAATGATAATAAAATGAGTGAATTATTATATTCTTCCTTTGTGAGATGTTTGGCAGTTTAAGGGAAGCTAATTATAGTTTCTATTGTATCAACCAAAGATAATTATTGGTGTTCTGTTAGAGAACAGAGACGAGAGCAGGCACAGATCCAAGACAAAGTGAAGAAAATAATTACTGCCTTATAATACAGTACATGTGATTAGTTTTCATTTTTGTCAATTCATTCCTCTTAAACATATTGAAAAAAGGTCATAAATCAGGATTCAGTAAGGTGTTGCAATGCATAAATGGCGGTGATGAATTGTAATTAGCTCCAGTGCGTGCCTTTGCGGCTCAGGCGCAGTTTTTATTCAGCAGGAATGTTTTGCTGAGGTTGCCTCATCTGTCTCTCAGGGAGCCTGCTCAAGTAAACGGGTGTGCCCTCACAAGCATATTCCCATTTTCTGCTTCACTGAACTGGTGGTCCCCAATAATCCCAACACCATCATTTAGTCAGGCAGGCTATAGGGAGTTTTTTTTTCTTTCTTTTTTTTTCTTTTTTTCGTTTTTCTTTCTAGCCTATTCCTCCTTCTCACACAGAGGGCTCAAATTCCCTGAGCTTAGCAGAGTTGAATTCATGTGTATGCTTTTTTTTGGTGGGGGTGTCATTTACATGCTCTTTGAGAATGAGCCGAATTGCTCAAGAATGCGTGTTTACATTCCACTCTTTTTTCAGGGGTTGTTTTTATTTTTACACCCTTCATTTCAGATCAGGGATGGGCAACCTAAATGGAGGCTGCCACAATTTTTCATCAGTCCTACTCGGGTCTGCAACAGGAAATTACTAAATGTGAGAGCAGATCGTTTTTATGATTGATTGATATTTAATTGTATTTATTATATTTATTTTTGTATTTTTTCCACATCTTTTTTATTTTTATATTTATTTTTTCCACATTCATTAAAATATTTATTTTATATTTTAATCTTGTTTTTCATTTTTGTGTTTTATATATATATATATATATATATATATATATATATATATATATATATATATATTCGGGGCCACATAGGATCAAACACTTCCTAATCAGATGCATGACAAAAATGCCACTTTAAATATGGACAAAATCCACGTATATGTCAAAAATATAATCTTGTTTTTAATTCAAGGACGGCACAAAACTGCTGAACAGCAAATCAACATTAAGTGCAACTAGACTAAGTGCAATTTCTGAAGAAATTGCATGGGAATGCTGAAAGCTGAATGCTAATAGCTGAATGCTAAGATTTGAATGCATGTGGAATGTTTATGAACTAAATTAAGGGATAAATTATGAAATGATGACCTCCTGGACACTGGACAATGCACTTTACCAACTGTGCCACGAGCAGTATCAGACACCTAGTAATGATGATGAGTTATATGTATGGAAGTGGGCGAGGAAAGTGATACTTAGAAAAAGTACAATATCTGTCCCATTGAAAATGAATGGGAAAAAGTTGATATTTAACGTTAAATTGTGTGACCACTGTAAGTAATGTGTAATCAGATGATGCATACCCCAGGAGGCGTGAATTTTTTAAGCAAGTTGTCATTTAAACAGTGTTAATCGGAAGTATTGTGCGGGAGTTGTTACAAAGCAAAAAAGTGTAGAAAATAAGAAAATTACAATAACAACAAATATGCTTCAGCATTCCCACAATAACAAACGTGCATTTTGTCAAGAAAATCAACCCACTCAAATTTTTTGTATCATTGGGGTACTATGTCATGCATATCATTCCAAATGTTAGGCCTACTCATGTTGTAGTTGAGGGCAATATAATGCTGCATTCGAGGGAAGTGGGAAGTCAGGACTTTTCCAAATTCCTACTAGAACTTTGAACTCGGAAATCTGAGTGAGAAAAAAAAGGACCCTGACTTCACCAACAGGTTTAAATCTGATGTTACTCAACAATGGCAAACCCCGTAGAGACAAAGACTGTGAATGACAAACATAATTGACACTATTATAAACATATTTATTAATGTATTTATCTGTATTTATTATAATTTATCAGAATCAGCCAACTTTGTTGTTTACATTCGCAACGAATGGTTTGAGTTCAGAACTGGGATAAGTTCCAAGTGGGATATGTCCGACTTCCCACCTTACTCGAATGCAGCATAAGGCCTAATGTAAGCGCACCTAAATCATATCTGCCATCTAGTGGTGAATATTACAATTTAAAACTATAGTCAACGCATATTTGCTGTTTGGCACTAGCAAATTAGCCATATTCGCTGATTTTTGTTCTTTTTCCAATATTATGTATATATATATCCATCCATCCATCCATTTTCTTAACCGCTTGTCCCTACAAGGGTCGCGGGGGTGCTGGAGCCTATCCCAGCTGGCTTCGGGCAGTAGACGGGGTACACCCTGAACTGGTTGCCAGCCAATCGCAGGGCAATATATATATATATATATATATATATATATATATATATATGTATATATATATATATATATATATATATATTTGGGAGACTGTTTGTTTTTGCCCGGATTTTCCAACATTTACCTCCCATTTTTTCATTAAAAACATTTTAAAGCTATAATGATAATATATATTTAATTTTTAGCAGTGGTTTTGGGATTATTTTTTGGGGGCTTCAACAATAAAAATTAAAAACTTTTTTATTTTTGTTACTATTTTTATTTTTTTATTTTTATTAATTTAATTAACCACTCAGTGTGGTGTCGAGCCACATGGCCGCCAATTGCCCATCCGTGCCATAGATCGTATACCATTTATTGTCCTCATTTCTTCTTGGCTCCACCTCTAAAAAAAAAAGGCCCTTCCTTTATCTCTTCCATCTGCTATAATGTGGACAGCAGGTTGGACCAAAATGGTTACTGTGCTTTTCAACTAAAACAAAAGCTAATGGGAGAAAGACGAATAGGGGGGAGCTTCAATTTCCATTAAAAGCCATTACCATACTCTATCTATAATAACCCAACGTGGGTTGGACTGAAATAAAGCAAACGGCAGGTATTATTGTATTGTCATCGAACTGGCTGAACAATTTGGAGTTTGACCAAAACTGCAGTTTGGAGTTTGAGCAGAGCAGAATTGTCTTGATTAGTACTTGCACAAAACAAGCTGCACTAATGGCCAGGACTGCCATCGTAGATCCAGCAATAAATTGTGTATCATAACATAATAGACAAAACAAATGTCTGTTTATAGAAACAGACTACCAAGTATAAAGGCAGCTGAAGGCTTATGTTGATGGACACAAATCCTGAGTCTTGGTAACTACCCGCTCAGGCTTCCACTCAGCACATGCGTGACGAGAACTTTGATCTCTCACATTTAGTCACCTGGCTCTTTTCCACTAGCCTGGATAAGTCGAGACAGATAAGTTGAATTTCAACTGTTTGCACCATCAAACACATTCCATCTCTCACATGCTCCCTGTTGCTCTCTGCCTTCCACGGCAATGTGTAGAAAACGATATGATTTCTCCGAGGATTGTGACCTGAAAAAAGTCATAAGTAGAAAGACATGAATCAATCAAAGGTGGACATAAATTGAGTTGAAACTACTCTATGTCTGACCATATACAAGCTTAAAGTGGGTTCAAACAGCCACTGCATACCTTTACAAACAATGTTTTTTATGTGTTTATAGTTTTATGTGTTTACACATTAAAAGAACTACAACGCTATCAACAAGTTTTCCTGTCACCAACGGGGTAAGACGGGGGGGTATTGTTACCGGTCCTGTTCAATTTGTACATGGACAAACTGTCAAAGAAATTATGTGACTGTAAGACGTATGGTGGGTGATAGGAAAGAGAGTTAGTAAGCTTTTCAGTCTTCTCAACAGTGTTTTTTTTTAATAGTTTTTTTTTAATAGTTTTTTTTTTAATTGTTTTTTTTTTTAAACCTATATCTGACCAAATTCTGGGTGAGAAAAATGTTGGGCCAAAACCTAGCTGAAAGTTGAAAATGTTTTAAACTAATAGAAATAGTTTAAATGATTTTTGACGTTTATAGCCGTCAATGGCAGTGAATAAATCAAATATATATATATTATTAAAAAATTAGGGGCGACAGGGATTAAAAAAATATATATATTTTTTTTAATTAATCGCATGACTTCACTAAATAACTCACAATTAATCACAAATGTTATATCTGTTCTAAATATACAATTTAAAAAATCTAGGTTTTGATACTCTTGTTAACAAAAGTGGAGATATAATGATGCTCTCAGGATCCTGTTAAAATATCCTAGGTGAGAGAGTGCAAGTCTCATTACATGCGCTGTTAAGGAATTTTTTTGAAAATCAACTTCCACATATGTCTAGATTTGTCATATTTGATACATCTGGTCACAATGCTTTCAATTCGTATGTTCATAACAGTCAAAAATAGAATAATAAACAGACTTATCAAACATTATAGTATTTCCAAAAATCAGAAAGAACATTTTCCATAATTAATAAGTACAGGTCAATTTACGAACACAATGGGTTCCAATAAGTTGTTTGTAAGTCGAATCACATTAAATTTAAAGTTAAATTTTATGAAATTATTTAAAAAATAAAATAAAATAAAAACATTCTAAAAAGAAAAACAAAACAAATTATATGCAGTATAGTGTCTATAAAGTGTGTAAATTACATTTAAAAATAAATGTTATTATTATAATTATTATATTGTAATATTATTATTGTTTTTTTTACTATAATTTTTTTAATGTATTTATAATATTTGGCATGTCGAATTTTCGTAACTCGAGGACTAGCTGTTTAAGTGTCTCTCCTTTCTCAATTGGTGTGATCTTGCAAGGTCACTGGAAAAGCCATCAGCTGGGTGATACTGCCCTCTGATGGATTATTTGTGCAATGCATGTGTCAGATCATATACCTCAGGGTTTTAATGGGGAAAAAATATACTCATGAAATAGAGGGCTCAAAATGTTTTGTATTTAATATGATATGTTTGGCTTTATAGGGTTAAATCCTATCACATAAAAGCAAGAGGAAGCATGTTTTCCTATAAAACACAAATTATTTGCATTTGTAAATCCGACACAGCCACCAATCTCTAATCTCTAACTCACACACAGTACAGTAGATAAATAGATGAATTGATCCTGAGGGAAATTCCACAGGCATAAGTAAACGATAAAACAAAAACATCCACAAGGGAGGTACGTCATCAGCAGATGGATAGGAAAGGAAAAGCAATTAAATGCCTACAAATTGAAGCACGTTGCATCAATGAGTGTTGTAGTATGTTGACTGGACATTGATTGTGTTGTACATCAATGCGTCTTTGCCTGCCTGTGCACTTTTATATCTTGCAATGTCTTGTAAGACAGCCTCTTAGTTCAGAGAGCTCCCGTCTCATTCAATTCCATCGAGTCCAGGGCTGGACTGGCCATCTGGCACACAGGGCTCAGTGGGCCGGTGACTTTTGGGGCCGATGTGTATGGAGGACCAAAACTGCCAAAATTAAAAATAAATATATGATTGAATAAATTAAGGGCAGCACGGTGGCTGACTGGTTAGCACGTCCGCCTCCCACTGCAGAGGACGTGAGATCGAGTCCGGGCTTCGGCCTTCCTGGGTGGAGTTTGCATGTTCTCCCCGTGCTTGCGTGGGTTTTCACCGGGTACTCCGGTTTCCTCCCACATTCCAAAGACATGCATGGCAGGTTAATTGAACACTCCAAATTGTCCCTAGGTGTGATTGTGAGTGTGGTTGTTTGTCTCTGTGTGCCCTGCGATTGGCTGGCAACCAGTTCAGGGTGTACCCCGTCTACTGCCCGAAGTCAGCTGGGATAGGCTCCAGCACCCCCGCGACCCTTGTGAGGAAAAGCGGCCAAGAAAATGGATGGATGGATGAATAAATTAATATAAATGAATTAAAGTGAAAATAAAAACTGATCCAAAAATATAATTCAAAAATTAAATACAAAAAATAAATATAAATGGAAATAAAAACAACACTATAACACTAGTATATCCCTAGATAAATAAATAAAAGTAAAAATAGATACAAAAATAAAAACAAATATTCTAAAAATAAATGTCTAAATAAATTTTAAAAAATTAATATCTAAATAGAATTAAATATCAACCAATAAATAAAAACGCTCTTCTCTCACATTAATTTATTTCATGCTGCAGATGCTCTGTCAGGTCGAAATGTTATTCAAATGAGGGGGCGCTCCTAAGCCTGTCTTGGGCTCTGCCATTGCAAACTGCCTTTCATTGGTCGAGTGAGCGGGTAGCCGTCTTGCATGGAACGCTCCAGCAATGGACGACTATCTTGTCACCACGACTTGCGACTTGAGGTGCTCGACAACAAAGATCGCCCCCTCATTTGAATAACATTTCGCCCTGACAGAGCGTCCGCAGCATGAAATAAATAAATGTGAGAGCAGAGCGTTTTTATTGATTGATTGATACTTCATTCTATTTATACTGTATATCTATTTTTTTTAATCTTTTTTTTATCTCGTTTTTTTTTGTATTATTTTTACCTTTATTTAATTTATTCAGGGATATATTTATATTTTGTTGTTTTTATTTCCAATTATATTTATTTATTTGTACAGGTATTTAAATTTTGAATTATATTTTTTACATCTGTTTTTTATTTATTTATTTTAATTTTGGCAGTTTTGTTCCTCTGTAGATGTGGTATTATTCAATCATTATTTTCCTCCATTTTACCCCAACAGACCGGCCCACAATTTAGAAGGAGCAGCTCATTAATCCATTTACAGTATAGAGAGCAAACTGAACCAATAAACAAAATCAGTGGTAGAGCTACATGGTAGCCAAGGGTGGTCAGGAATCAGGCTTGGCCAACGGCCTAAATTAAAATGCCAGGGCCGATAATTTGCGCCAGTCCAGCCAAGGTCTAGTCCATATACATGCTGAATTATTTGCTAAACATGTTTAAGTCATCTTCCATTCAACAGAACGCTGGGAGGTCTGAAGCTCTTTCTATAAGATTTGGTTGCTCTTTTTGTCCTAATGATGAATCTGTTGACTGTTAGTAATGCATACCTGACATTACTACAGAATCTTGCATCTTGCTTTGATTGATCTTGTGGTGCACTAAATGTTTCCATGTATAGTACAGACCGGATTGTCCATTTGTTCAAATAGTCAGCTTTCAACACTGGACTGTTTGGGCACCATTAATCATTCAGTACACGTAGTAATCATTTACATGGCTGAGCCTGCAGTTTAAAATAAAAGCATGTGCAATCCGATATGTATTAAAACAGCCTGTGAAAAGTACTAGAAATATGCAAACTAAGGTGATTCACCAAATACAGGGTTGTAAGGTCATATATATATATATATATATATATATATTACGCCGACGGCCGACTGTCGACATTATATCATATTGGTGAAAACGGATCATGTGTTCAGTCATGAGCACAGCATTCTGATTAAATTACTTTAATACAATGTATTAAATACAAAATGCAAAACACATGCTCCTTCTAAGTAGCTTGTTAGACGAGCCGTGCACACGTCACTGGTGATGATTAGTACAACTTTACAATCAAGTGTGACTTACATCATAACATCGGCCCGTCATTGACGGATGCCCACTTTTCGGCGAGTGCTTCACGGCACAAAGCCTTAAAAAAAAAGTACACGCACTGAGAAAGAACGTCTGTACGTGGGACGTTAACCTGCTTTAGTCAGCATTTTCACTCATCTTTCAAGACTAACTGAATATTGTGTGTTTTGACGACATAAACGTGGTGGATACTAGGGCTGGGACAAAATATCGTTTGGCAATACATCGCGATACTGTCTGTCCTGATCCGTAGTATCGATTCATTAAGTGAGTATTGATACTTTTGGATACCTTATATTGCCGTGCAGCGCCTGCACCACCGGCTGCTTACAAGGAGCCTGTCATATCTTAATCTGCCAAACCGATAGGTGGCAGCACTGCGCCATCGCAACTTAGAGGCAACTCAAAAAAAGACACCAACTAGAGTGTAGCCTACTCGCTAATAAGCCTTGGGCTGCAGCAACCAAACACGAACGCCGCCGCTGACTTTAATCTCAGAATTCTGACTTTACAGACTTTAATCTCAGAATTCTGACTTTAAAGTGAAAATTCTGACTTTATTCTCAGAATTCTGACTATTCTGAGAATAAAGTCAGAATTCTGACTTTATTAGTGCTACTATTATTCTCACTTTAAAGTCAGAATTCTGAGAATAAAGTCAGAATTTTGACTTTAAAGTGATGCATCGAAAGTCTTTAAGTCTCACTTTAAAGTGAGAATTCTCACTTTAAAGTCAGAAATCTGACTTTATTCTCAGAATTCTGACTTTATTCTCAGAATAGTCAGAATCCTGCCAAACGTTTTTTTCTCTCTCCCCACTGGCCCTAATCCTCCACAAAATCTAAAAAATAAAAAAATAAAGACTTCAGGTGTCAAGCGTATGCCTGAGCACTATCATTAAATTGTGTTAAATATGGATCAGATTCAATTCAAGAGGTACAGGCAGACAGCTATGTCATGCCTAAATATATCCTTTTAAAGACTGTCGATACATTTGAAATATTCATAAACGATTTCTGGTGACCTATGCTGTTTGATTAGGGGGATAAGAACACTGGAGGTACGAGGATTAGAGTAGCAGGAGTATCTTGTCATTATTAATATATATCCTGTCGCTACTTGTCAGCTTTTCCATTTTTGTCTTTTGAAGCAAGCCTAGGGAGAGATTTAAAAGAAATGACTTTACAAATGCAGTAGCCTTGTGTTTGTGCAGATCTTAAAATGTCAGAAATAAGTGAGATATGAATTCAACAATAAGGAACTATACAAAGGCCATCACGGCATTGATAGTTCTTGCCCGCTATTTCCGTGGTCTTTCAATAAGAATTCTTCCAGGCCACGCGTGTCCTCATAGTTTAAAGGCCAAGATTTTCTTTCCATCTCTGCTATTTCTCTCTGAGAGGCTAAGGTGAAGCCATTATTGAACCCTCTGATCTGAGGCTTGATATGGTGTCCCTGCCTGTATAAGCTGGCCTGAAATATTGCAGGTTGATCTCTGAACACCAAGCTTCACTGATTGTACAATACATTTTCAAGGGGCAGCGACCAGCCAGTCACCTCTAACTCTGCGGTTTGTTTATGAAGAAAAACAACTATTACTCAAACAGGAAGATGGCTGCTTTCTATTTTCCCACTTCTACCCCCACTCTCAAGGTGCCCTTGTCAGATAGTCTTGACTGCCGGAAACCAAAGGGGTTAACATGTATAAAAGATTCAAAAGTATTTCCTGCCTTAGTTTTTGTCTTGTAGCAGGTCCGCAAAGACCTGAATTGATGTTAAAAAGAGTGTCTTGAAGTGGAAGTCAACCTTAAACATTTATTGACAATAATATGCTTTGACTGAAACTTTCAGCGCTGAAGAAAAACATCTGCATTATTGTCTGCGCTATGACTTATATCCGGGATGATTGTCACGTTGCTGCTGATTCCCCAAACCCTTTAGAGCAGCAATAGGATATGTAACTAGGGACTACCCAATAAAAAGAGAGGATTCGGCAGAGGGTGCTTCAGAGCGGGTAGGAGATTGTAACTGTGCACATCTCTGTCCATTCTCCTCGTGAGCAAAAAGTATCTTGTCTTCCTTGTCTATTGTTTATTAAATGTTCTAGGTTGACTGAACCTGACATGGAATATGAGTTATGAAGCAAAATCCAGCCGTTTTTATCCATCTCAGGGCGCGGCCATTTTGCCACTTGATGTTGGCTGAAGAGGACATCGCAGTTGCTCAAGGCTCAGGCAACGACCTCACCTCACCTGTTTTCTGAAGCTGCACTGTGATTGGTTGTTACATGAGACCTGAGCTACTGTGATGTCATCTTCAGTCGACAGCAAGTGGCAAAATGGCCGCCCCTTGAGATGGATAAAAACGACTGGATTTGACTGCTTAACTCATATTCCACAAACGCAATATTAACTAGAATACCATATTTAGACTAGAGCGGCTACATAGAAAATATTATTTTTTTTTTTTTTTAAAGGGGGGAGGTGACTTCCCCTTTAAACCCAAATCCCAAATGTTTGACTGTTATGACAAAAGGTTTAGAAAAGTTATTTTCATGAAACAAATCAAAGAGCAAGATGTTTGATGAAAAGCTTGTTATCTGCATCAGACATGGATTTTTAATACGATCGTAGGATTTTCTTCTTTTTTTTTTCAATCTCCCTTTGACAGTCACTGAAGCCAACTGAGGGGAATGAGGGATTCACCCAATTAATTTACTGAAGCCTGTAATAAAAAGGCTGAAAAGCAAGCATCCAAGTGGTCAGCCTTGCAATTGATTTAATTAAGTAGAGTGCATATTGCGCTTCACATGAAGCACAGAGCAGTTTTATGATTATGTCATGGATGACGGTGCTAATAGAAAGGATCGCTCGGAATTTTATCAGCAGTCCTAAGGCACATATTCACAGATTCATCAATTCTATCTAGCCAGCTAGCTGCTTTTCACCAAAAAATATTTTACTTGGACCTACTTAGGTCTAATATCAAAGTCTCCCAGTCAAACACAAAATAAACAAATGACAAAATACATTGCTAACACTGCAATTACAGTATTTTTCTTGTGACGTTATAGTTTGGTTTTCAGTCGTCTTGACATCAATCGTCAGCTCTCAAGAACACAAACATAATAATAGACTGGCATAAAATCAACAATATGGATTTTCAGTTTGATGTTTGCTTAAAACGGTAATGAGCCATTGTCGTGACTGACCCCGATGTTTTACCTGGCCGAATGTAGAAGCTATCAATAGTTAGGGAGGAACTGCTTGATTGTTTCAGGTTGAGGGTGATATTTGCTTTCATGGGCAGATAGGATGGACATCAGCTATAAAAGTTGGTGTTGAATTTATTTACAATATGGTCAAGGCAAAGAAAGTGAGGATAAACAAAACAAAAGAGGCCATGGGCGGAACCCTGTGGAACACCACTACTGAAAGGAAGTAAGCAAGGATTGGAAATGTTTGAGTTTATTGGTGAACTAAATTTGGCCAGTGATACTTTGTAGATGATTTAATGCAGTTCAGAGATTAATCAAAGCTACAGCTGTTTTTGTGCTTTGGGTTGGGTCTCGAAATACATTGGAGTTGTTGAAATAGACTTTATTTTTTATTTTATTTGTATGTTTTTGTACAGAAAAGGAATGTTGTATATAGGTTAAAGGTTGTTGAAATTGTAATAATCAGCAAACTTGTACATGTACACTGTAAGATTTTTATGAAAATTTATTTATGTATCTGAAAATTCAGGTTGCAGCCTGTTTCATGTTTGAACAGCACTGAAATAAAATATTAGGGCTTAATGTTCCATTAATATAACATTCTTCTATGCTTAATGTGTAAATCCTAACCCTAAGTAGGAAGTTTTTTTGAATATTCCCATAAAAAAAAATTGATGTTTAAAAATCTATTTGGCCACATATTGAATCGATTCTATAATTGCGCGCTGTAATATCGCGATATATTGCCAAATTGATTTTTTCTAACACCCCTAATATATATATATATATATATATATATATATATATAAATATATATATGTTACTTTAAGAAGTTTCTTGGCTCAACTTCACTCAGAATAAAAGGCCAACATGTGGCCAGAGAGTGTCTGTTGAATTTAGAATTTTTGGAAAGGTCAAAGCTGTTCCGACTATATTGAATAGATTTGTTACCGTCCACAAGCATTTGGATCAAACCATTAAATACAAGTCTTATTTATGAAGCCTTGGAAATAGTACAATGAGATGTGTTGAGGTCCATCTCATCGTCTAAACTAATTAAATACCTTCTAAATACCAACTGTAGTAAGATGTCTTTTGTTTCTGTACTTTCTTTTTAAATGTCTTTCGCTCTTTCTTTTTAAAGTGCTTTTAAATTTTGACTCATGTAAAGGGCATTGAGTTAACTTATGGATGGACGGATGGATGGATAGATAGATAGATAGATAGATAGATAGATAGATAGATAGATAGATAGATAGATAGATAGATAGATAGATAGATAGATAGATAGATAGATAGATAGATAGATAGATAGATAGATAGATAGATAGATAGATAGATAAATGCGTACAAATAAAAAGAGGTGAGCACAAGTCCATCTGCTTTGTCAAGGTCATTACATATGGTTTTGTCTTAGTCACATATTCATGCAGCCTAGATGCTCTCAACAGCTCAGCGATGAGTCACTTTTTCTGTCAGACCTGTATTTATTTTGTATTGTGTAGCATCATATTTAGATGCAAAAGCTGGTATCAGGCACATATCCGACACCGAGCACTGTGACAAAGCGTATTTTATTTTCCCTCCTTGGATTGCTACATCCAACATAATTTGTTGTGCCGGCAAAGTCACATAAACAACAGGGCTGAAAATAAAACATGATAGACAAGTAAAGCATACGTCTTTTTTAAACATGAATTGATTTTCCACCTCTTTTAATCACAATATTAGACACTGTGTTCCATCAATCTTTTACAAGCATTCATTAATTCATTGATGATTATTGTTTAATTTCATTTCATGAAAGTATGAGTAAGTACATGGAGTCTTGATTTTTGGCTAATAGCCTGCAATGAAACAATAATGACTGAGGTGTGGCACACTATAGTGGTTCTCTAGTCAGAATATGATAGGTGGTCTTTTTTTTTTTTTTTTAAATAACTAATAATCTGTCTGGAGCCGCAAAACATTTGAACATTGTGATTAACAAAAGTGTGTTATTGTTGGTTAGTGTAATGTAGTGAGAGCTAATTAGAGCTGCACCATAACACAAATGTGCAGCATCCAACACTTTGAGAAACATTTTCTTCTACCCTTTTGTCTTCTGTGTTTGGGTTTTTGTTGGTATTTAAAAAAATAAATAAAAAAGAATTGACTTTTGGCAATTTTATGCATATATATGGTCATTCTGCCTCTCTTCTTTTTTGGGCAATTTTGTGGACATTTTATGGTAATTTGGGGTATTTCTTTTTTAGTTTTTGGACATTTTATGGTTACTTTTTAAACATTTTCTTTCCTGCCTTTCCTTAAAATAATTTTCTGACTTTTTGTGGACATTTAGGGTAAATTTCAGGATGTTTTCATTTGTTTTTGGACATTTTATAGTTACTTTTTGAACATTTTCTTTTCTGCCTTTTTTTATTATCATTTAATTCTCTGACGTTTTTGGGCAATTTCACATGCATTATATGGTAATTTTCTGCTTTTCCTCTTCCTTTTTAGACATTTTATGGTCACTTTTTGGACATTTTTATTATTTTTTGGGGGTAAATTTTAAAACCTTTTTCATTTGCCTTTTGTCTCTTTTTTTGACAACTTACAAATTTGGATTTTTTAATATTTGATTCATTAAAAAATATATTTTAAAAAAAGTATTAATTTCTACTTTTTTTAGCGAGAGCGATCCATAGGGAGCCACTGGAGAGGGACTAAAGAGCCACATGCAGACCCCTGTTCTAACCGAATCTCTTTTCTTTGGCTTTTCCGATTCTTAGTTGCAAGGACCACAGTCTAAATAGGGATGGACAGACTCTTCTGTCTTCGGTCACCTCTCCCGGGCCCACTGAAGTGTTAGAGGCGTCCCCAGTCCAGCTGTGAGACATATTTGCTCCAGTCTTCTGTACAAGGTCTACTCTCAAGGCTTTTCCTAGTTTGACATGCACAGAACAGCAGGCCAGTGCGGCATCGCAATCATGTCCAAAAAACTGATTTGGCAGAAAAAGACCAAATTTCCCGGACCGCTGACCTCTATAGCCAAACCAACCTGTCAAGCACACTTTTTGTCCCTTTAAAGCCACATGTGGTCAGCAGGATGAGCAGAATAAGCAATTATATTATTTTCACCTCATTTTCCCGTATGGCATAAAGATTTTGAGCTTCATTGTATTCCTTTCTGGAGACTTGGAAACCAAATGCTGATGACGCAGATGGTTGGCAATATGACACATTCTATGCGGAGCAAAAATGCCTGTGAGTCAAAAGTACCGGCATCAAAGAGAACACCTTGCCCGACAGAGCAGCAAGGCTCCACGAGCAGATTACGCTCACATCTTTCAAAGTAAATCAGAGAAATGGTGATATAACAGATCAGCAGGCAAAGTCCATTTTCACTGCACATCGAAGCTACACCTTCATCAACTCAGGAAATAATCGATTACTTTCTGCTCCCGTGTCTAATTGAACTCGCCATCAAAGACTAGTTCAATGTATGAAGGTGGATTTGATCATATTTAGATTTTTTGCATGATTTGTACCCACGCTGAAGCAGCAACTACATTAAATAAAAACAAGTAGCCACCAATGGAGCATATCTGTGTGCCATTGCGAGGAAGAATCCTTGTTATGTTACACCTTCAGCTGTTTGGTGTGCTCATTGCATCAAACACTTTCCAAAACGTCAAATTAGGTGTCAGAATGTCACACTTGGTGTCTGTAAACTCTAGAACTTGCCACTCAGGTATTCATACACATTCAAATCCCGGTATATTAACTCATTCACTGCCAGCACAGTTAAAATGGCTCTTTGACGTCTATAGTCGTCAATGGCAATGAATCAGTTATATACTTGAATGATGCTTTTTAGCACTTGATCATTAGAAATGAACTTTTCTAACTCTGAAATGACTGAAAAAAAAAAGTATAGGTACAATGCATGTACAGTAAGTAATGGAATTTGTTACTACATTACTATACAGTAATTCACAAGTTTCTTTCACTTTACAGTTGAGTTTTTTGTTTTTATTGTCTTTTTGGCCATCCCCAGCAGTAGACAAAATCCACAATTTTAGTAAATATTTATTTTATTCATACATACATATTTAGCATAATACCAAAATATGTGCTTGTGGGGATATACTTTTTTGTCCAATTGAGGTCCCACGTTTTACACTGTAGTATATGTGACGCTGAATTGTGCGTGTGCCTTTAAAATATCAGTGAATGAGAATTAGGTTAGCTAGCTGTGAACTAGCTAAATAAACCAATAGCTTCTCGTGAATAATTGCATCAGTTGAGGCCACTAGAGAGTCATTTAAGAACATGTATTATTATTATTATTATTATTATTATTATTATTATTATTATTATTATTATTATTATTATTATTATCATTGTTATTATTATATGATATTTTGTATGTGCTGTAAGTGAAATATTGTTTTTTTAGAGCCTAAAGGGAAAGTAGGGTCTATAAGATTATCATTTGCAGTTTATCAGTGGTGTCTTGTCGTACTTCACCATACGACCAGTTCTACAAGTGCACGATTGACAGTAGAGAGCAATGTATTGTATTACATTTTCGAGGTCACTAGCACACCACTGCCATTACTATGGGTTTGGTGAACTGAAAGAATGACCGTGTTTAGCTATTACGTGCCAAACTAGAGGCATAAACAAAGACCCCAAAAAATGTGGGCCGAAAGCATCTAAGGCGCGAAGGTAAACAATCTCCCTACCCTGGATGCTGCATGTGAATTCCAAGAGATAATCTAATCAAATTCACAGATGGCTAGGACAATCCAAGACAAATGTCAAAAATGCTCGCATGGCAACCGGAACACCTGTGAAAAAGACCAAACAATGGATTATATGTGCAACACAAGCATCATTTTTATTTTTATTTTTATTTTTTTAGCTGAGAAGCACATTATTCACAACCATTGTTAAATAATATTTCAGTTCAGATCGATTTTTGGGTAAGTACAAAATTGGAAAGCATTTAATCTGCCACTTTCTTGTGACTCAACACTTTTCTTCCTAGAGGATGATTTGAATGACGAAGCTTTACTGAGCTTTAAGTCTAGAAGAAATAAGAGTCCGCTCCCCGCTGGAATGACTCCAAGACTCTGCAAATGAAATACATATGCAAATACCTCACCATAAGACACAGCTGATATGAAAACTTGTTTTCATAAAATATATTTTTGAATTAATATTCATATCTAATTTAACATTATTTAACACAATTAATAAATGAATGAATCTTACTCATACATAATTTTAAGCTTATTGTCATATTTTATGTAAATAGCAAAACTGTTATATTTAAATTAAATGTGAAACTTGCTGCTCATACTAATGTATTATATCATATAATATAATCTGAAATGAGGGAGGCTTTAAACACAAATGTAAAATAAACCATCTAGGATGTGCAGAGGACATCAGAAGTGAGTTTTAATGAGATACATTATTAGCATATCAAAGAGTTTTAAATGTGATCACTTAAAGCAATTCAGCATGTGCGTTCGGCATAATTATGTTGTTAGGTTTAATAGACACATAAAATTAGATTTGTTTCAGGTTGACTGATGGTAATATTCCAAGAATGAGAAAAGGATAATAAAATATTTGATTATAAAAAAAAAAAATACATCTTTGATGATTCAACACTGCCTTTATTTCTCTCTGTGTGATCATTTGTTTCTTGCTTCAGAAAGTGGTTGCAGTTGGGTCAGTTTGCATAATTTTCCTTTTAAGGCACTGTTTATTAATGTGTTTGTCCAGTAAATAAATCATTACTTCTATTTTCTTTGTGTACAACAAGGTACTGTAGCTGAAATACATAAAAATAGATCAGAGGCAAGACGGCGTCCTAAACTTATAGGGTTGGTGCAAGAAGACAGATTGGAGCTTTAACAATACTCATGTTTTATGGAGGCAACGCTGTTCTACAATAAAAACATTTTTTATAAAAAAAAAATATATTTTTAAGTTTTTTATTTAAATGATAAAAGTCCATCAAATTCAAGTGAATAGTTCTACTTTAAAATATATCAAGTTACATATCAAATAGTATTTTATTGGAGACATTTTGGAAGAAAATGCCACATTTACAGTAGCCTACAGTTAAGATAATTCAACAAATTAATTGCATCATTCATTCTCAAATTCAGCCATACCATAGTGAACCGAATTCACAATACCACTTAATCAAACTGAATCCTTAACTTGAAAATAAAAGTCCTTGAATGGAACCCCATGTATCACAAGATATGTCACAACAATAGAAAAGCAATTTTCTCAAATTAATTCCACACAAACAAATATAAAGTATGTTTTTTAATGGATTCACTGAACACAGCGACAGGTGGAAAAATTATGTTAACCTTTGAATTTCATAACAGGGTGAGCATCCTGTGGCAGCAATAACGTCTAGAGTAGCAATGCAGGTCTGAACTCTCTCCACTTATAGTCAATTCGTCATACTGTATCGCGGACTGGTCATGAAGTCCAAGTCTTTTAGAGATAATTTTATGACCCTTTTCAGCTAGGTCAGGCTTTAACCAACACCTGCAATCTTGTTAGATTAATTGGATTCTAGGTTGGCTGACTCCAATTAGCCCTTGGAGAAGTAAACAGCCTAAGAGTTGACACATTTTTTTCACCCTGCACTATGAATTTTTACATGGTCTGTCCAATAGTATGGAAATTTCTAATTGTGTGTATTTTATTGGTGGAAGCAGATAAAGTTGGTCTATTTTTGAATCATCGAAGGGTTGACAAGGGAGAGTGGAATTTAGACCCAAAAGCAGACCCAAGTGGAGCCCTGTGGGCTTTCTCCCCTATGGCATAACCCCGACTTTCAACTTAACAACCAACTGTTATATTTAGGTGTGTGGGAGCAGAAAGGAATTACACATCTCCACCATCTCTTCTCAGATTATATGTTTATATCATATACATCCTTGCTCCAAAAATACAAAATTAAAAACGGAAATTTTTTACATTATCTACAAGTTAAAAATATGATAAAGAAAAAAATTCCAACACTTCGGGGTACGCTCCAACTGCCTGTTTTAGCTAAAGATATTAACAAGCTTTCTCCGACAACAACAAAAAAACTTTCAAAAATATATTAGTTACTTTCATATACTGATAAAATGTCTTTACCCATCTAGAAATGGGAGACAGACTTGTCTATAGCACCGGAATCTGACTTTTGGATTCAAGTTTGTGAAAACGCATTTAAAATGACAAAACACACAAATTTACAACTTATCCAATATAAAATTATTCACAGAACATACATTACTCAATATATGATGAAGAAAATGGGACTCTCAGACTCCGACATTTGTCTCCAATGTTTACAAAACACTACAGACACTTATGTTCATGCTTTATGCTTATGTACTCCGGTTATGTATTTCTGGACTAAAGTCTTAGAAAAACTTTCCGCTATTTTGGACTGTAGGATACCTTTATCTCCAAACTTGTGTTTGCTAGGTGACCTAACAACAATTGACTTACCACATAAACAATTTCAATCTACACTTGTAGCCCTTACTATCGCAAAAAAAAACAATTCTTGTTAACTGGAAAAATAAACAAACTCTGAATATCGACCAATGGTCTAACCTCCTCATAAATCACATTTTAATGGAAAAAATATCTGCCTCAAATAAAAACTAAATATCAAAATTTATAGAAACATGGTCTACGTATATAGAATTATTTAACCTAATTCTGGTTACTTAATTCTGTCTGTTAGCGAGAGCCACTACATCGTGATAACTTACATTGATGTTTCTGCATTTGGCAATTTATTATTATATTATATTATTAGTATGGGATTTTTTTAATAGGTTTTAGGTGAACTAATGAATACACACACACTCGCACGCACGCACGCACGCACGCACACACACACGCACATACACATCCTCACCCACATACAAAAAAAAAATTATATATATATATATATATATATATCCATCCATCCATCCATTTTCTTGGCCGCTTTTCCTCACTAGGGTCGCGGGGGTGCTGGAGCCTATCCCAGCTGGCTTCGGGCAGTAGGCGGGGTACACCCTGAACTGGTTGCCAGCCAATCGCAGGGCACACAGGGACGAACAACCACACTCACATTCACACCTAGGGACAATTTGGAGTGTTCAATTAACCTGCCATGCATGTTTTTGGAATGTGGGAGGAAACCGGAGTACCCGGTGAAAACCCACGCAAGCACGGGGAGAACATGCAAACTCCACCCAGGAAGGCCGAAGCCCGGACTCGATCTCACGTCCTCTGCACTGGGAGGCGGACGTGCTAACCAGTCAGCCACCGTGCTGCCCATATATATATATATATATATAAAATAAAAAATAAAAAAGGGAGAGCAATGATGACGTCAAATCGAATGAACAATACTGAGCTCTCCAGAATTTCTTTTTTTTTAAAAAAAAGCAGACAGTCGATGGAAGTTGAAAAACAGAAAGTCTTTATATAAAAAAAATTCAAAGTAACAGTAGAAGTCAGGGCTGCATGCAGAAGACAAAAATAAAAAGCAACCATTGACAGCAGGGTTGCATGCAGAACACAAAAATACAAAGTAACAATTGACAGCAAGGCTGCATGCAGAACACAAAAATACAAAGTAACGATTGACAGCAGGGTTGCATGCAGAACACAAAAATACAAAGTAACCACGGAGAGCAGGGCTGCATGACAAACACAAAAATACAATGTAACCATGGAGAGCAGGGCTGCATGCAGAAGACAAAAATACAAAGTAACCACGGAGAGCAGGGCTGCATGCAGAACACAAAACTACAAAGTAACCACGGAGAGCAGGGCTGCATGACGAACACAAAAATACAAAGTAACCACGGAGAGCAGGTCTTTATGCAAAAGAGAAAAATACAAAGTAACCACAGAGAGCAAGGCTGGATGCAGATGGCCTTGAAGAACTTGACAAAGAAAACCTTGACCAGGAAAACTCGACGTACTGACTAAAGCATTACTCAGCAACTCTAGCTAGGACTATGCTCAATATGACAGAATAAAAGCCTATATGACAAAATAAAAGTGAGAAATACAATACCATAGCAACTGCATAGCAACTAACAAAGGTTGCTATGCAGTAGCTTTGGTCCTGTATTTTTTCCTTATGATGATGACGTCAGTTGCTATGCAATGGTTATGGTCCTGTATTTTTCG
The DNA here is from genome assembly GCF_051991255.1 of Vanacampus margaritifer. Lineage (NCBI taxonomy): Eukaryota > Metazoa > Chordata > Actinopteri > Syngnathiformes > Syngnathidae > Vanacampus > Vanacampus margaritifer. The sequence goes on from NC_135450.1 coordinate 6,125,874, forward strand.
CTCGTATATTGTCGTATAGGTCTTTATTTTGTCATATAGACTTGAGCATGGCTCTAGCTGGAGTTGCTGAGTTTGTTTGTTTGTTTAACAAGGGTTCTTGGTTTCTTCATCACGTTTTTGTTTTTTTCTCGAGGCCATCTGCATCCAGCCCTGCTCTCATTTATTACTTGTATTTTTGTTTATAACGACTCTCAACATGACATGGATGGTTGATGATTTGATCCTTCTATCGTAGGTAAAGCAGAAAAGTCTAACTCTCCAAAACTTGCCCTTTTTGAAAAACTTTTTGTAGATGCATCATTTTAGATCTCTCGATGGCGGTTAGAGTATAGAAAATTAAACTTCCTTGTATGTTGCCTGCACTCGGAGACCTGCTATTTTATCAGCTCGAGGGCTGTTTGCATTGTGGATGATATTAACTCCCGCATGAAAAGCATTTTGCTTCTGGCAGTTTATAAAGGAATCATTTACAACAAACTAATTTTATTCAAGCTCTTATTTACCTTGTTTACAAAGATCGGATACCATTGTTAATGTTGTTTCATATTTTCATGTAGGATGACTTAGAAAATGTGTTGTTTTTTTCTGGTCGAAATGTTTTTGGTATTTGGTTTAGGCTCTACCTACACTTACTTACTTGGTAGAGTTGACCTTAAAAGCTGTGCTGTAATCATTCATTATTCAAATTCTTAAACTGCACCTTAAATGACCAATTTATATTATACCATTATGTCTTCAAATAGTCGTGTCATCATTTTGTGTGCAGCAAAGTTTACAGAAAATTTCAGAGCACAGATGAGCACATTGCTCCCATGTACTGTACATGGTAATGGATTCAAGAGGTGCAGTGTTTGACATGAGCTGATGTGAAAGCGGCGGTCATAGTGAGTCTTTGTTATTCCCACACTTCTGTCACGGGGGCGAGCCAAGGCCAAAGGAGGAAAAAGGTTCATTTCGCCTCCTTTCAACTTTATCTCTTCAACCATATTGTGCCTCGAATCCAATCCCTTTCAAGTCGGTGGCCTCACTTTAGCTTCTTTTTATGACAGATACAAAGAGATATAAAACTGTTGCCCACCTGAGGGAGTTTCTGGGAAGAACTCATCCAGTTTTCAGCAGGTAATTACACTTTTGACCACACCGCGGAAGATTTTCCATGAATACAAAAAAATGTGTCTTCTAACAAAGAAAAGAACATATAAATATTTCTAAAGTAGTGCCTGGTATTCAAAACCTATTTTCAAGCATTTATGCACATAAATGGAGCTCGCCTACTTGATTTGGGTCCAAATGAATCATTGTGCGCACCAAATGTTTGCTTTTAAAGCCCACCTGAGGCAAGAACTGTCACTAAATATCCTACCTGCATTCAAATCCAATGAGGTAGAAACTTGGGAACGATCACAGCTTTCAAAAGAGGGAGGAAATGAAAGTGGAAGACAGCAAGGACGTTAATAATTAATTCGGCAGAGTTTTGGTCCTGTGAGGCCAGAAGGAAATATGTTTGAAAATGCTAATTAAAGAAAGGAGCACACTTTGGTTTGGAAGGCATCAGTCTGCCTCTGCATTTTGAAATCTCACTGCTGCCTGAGTTAATGGTGCTGTGAATGCCTTTGGGGGAAACGCAGTATGAACCACAGAGGCGTGTGTTAATGAGTCTTGCGGACCACTCCAACACAGAATTGAAGCTTGCATATGCTGCCAAGACTATCAGAGCTTGTTTTGACGCAGTCGTGGTCAGAGGTTTAGACATGGCTGTAATGGACTTTTGTTTATCTCTGTTGTTCTTTATCGGCTGCGCATTGATTGCCGAACAGCATTTTCTATTGGCAACTACAGGACTGGTAAACACTTGAAGTCAACACGGGATCAAAATAGAAAGCAGGTGTTGTCCTCACTTTATGAGTTCTGGGGTTGGTGAAGGACTCTGGTTGGTGGCCTGGTGGGTGGTGTGTGGTCGGTGCTGGATTTCACTTTCCTTTCTTTGCTCCTTCCTCGGGTCTCCTGACGACCTCACGACTCTGGCTGGAAGTGTTCGGTTTAGATGAACGGTATGGGATTTTTTTTAATAGGTTTTAGGTGAACTAATGAACACACACACACTCGCACGCACGCACGCACATACACATACTCACCCACATACAAAAAAAATTAAAAATAAAAATTTAAAAAAGGAGAGCAATGATGATGACATGTCAAATCGGTAAAATTACCAAATGAACAATACTGAGCTCTCCAGAGAGAAAAAAAAAAGAGCTATAATCTCACTGCTACAACTGTAATGTGTTTCCCCAAGCAAAAATGGACACACTTTTTGGTAGGTCCAAAACTAACTGAATCAATCAACATCATTGGAGAGGATATAGAAGGCACGTTTGCATAGAAGAGTCTGAAATTTCTTAAAAAGAAAAGAAAATCATTGTAACTTCGTCCAAAGTTGGTCTACCTCCTCGCACACACGGGCCAAATCTCAGCCATGTTTTTTTCTTCTTTACTTCCAACTGGGAAGCTTTGTGGTCGGCCCTTAAAAGTGCCAAGGTTGGACATTTTTCTTACTTCGCAGCAGCCTGGAATGCAGCAAAGCATCCTTTGAGGACACTAGCGTGGCTGCTATGATGGTGAAAGGTCTGACTGAATGATGAGCAAGGCTTTACTTTTCCACTCTAGCCTCGAAACTTGCTATATGTGATTGGTCAATGGATAAGTTAAAAAAAATAATACTGTAGCTTGCATTCCAATTCTGACCAACATTGATTCAAATAAATTCAGTGGTATCATGACTTGCAAATTTAATTCATTTTGCAACCAATTGTAACTTATTTCACTTGTATATCATATTAATCTCCACAATTGATGTGAATTGATTGGTTGTTGATCAGTTCTCTTCAAAAACAAAAAGAAAATTCTTACAAAATTGTAAAATATAAAATATTGTAAAAGATTAAGGTAAAGCGAGCAAAAGCATGTCTTAACCAATAAACTGCTTTAAAGGGTGTGGCCTAATGGGTGATGTCAGGAGCCTGTCTGAAAATGCACTGATGAGCTTGTGCTTGTTGTTCCACTTTGCTAATGCAACAACATAGATGAAGTACAACTCATAACAAACTAAAAATTGACCAAGCAATGGCTTGTAACTCAAAAATATTCATAAATTGGTGCACATGTAATTCAGGGTACCACTGCCACTTCTGCATTCTTGTTTGCCAATATGCTAATCAACGTTGCTTAGATGATAAAGTGGGAATTGTAGATTTCATCACATCCCTCCATCCCCATGAAAACAGAACTACAGATTATAATTAAAAGTTAGGAGGCAATTATCTCCAAGTGTAGCAACTAAATAAATCAGCATCATGTGCTTCAGATTACGCAAGATGCTGATTGTTATCTATCTATCTATCTATCTATCTATCTATCTATCTATCTATCTATCTATCTATCTATCTGTCTGTCTGTCTGTCTGTCTATCTATCTATCTATCTATCTATCTATCTATCTATCTATCTATCTATCTATCTATCTGTTAGCTAGCTAGCTAGCTACCTATCCAGCTATCTACCTATTTTACACTTGAAACACTGTAATCTGAAACAATCTCTTATTTTCTAGTGTTTATTTGGGAACGTCACTGAGTGGGTCAACCAACTATTAACTACAATCATGCTTAAGTTGACTTCTCACAAGTGCTGTCAATTGTTTCTCCAATAAAACAAAACAAAACAATAAAAGCTGCTGTCAAGATTGTGGTAATCGGATTCAAATCAATTAAATTCTTAATTGGCAAATGTCTTTTAGCGAGTTCCTACTTTGAGCCAGAATAATGATAAGGCCAAGCGTATTCACAAGGTGTCTCATACAGTATTCCGCCTCTGTCCCAAAAGAGATAGCAATCGAAGCACGGAGGAGAGATATCGCCTTTGTAGTGGCATATCGTCAGTGAGGCGAAATCCAATCTTTCTCCTCCGCTCTCCATTTCTCTCAGCTGGGGACAGATAGAACTGATGTATCACACGCGGAAGGCTTCAGCAACTTCACTTGCAGAATATGCGGCGCACATCGCCGCCTGAGTTGAAAGTGAGCGGATCAGCGGCGATATCTCATAACCATGGGGGATAACTCGCATAACTCATGATGAGGATTCAAGCAGATTAGACGCAGAGATTGTTTTATTGATCTCAGCGCTTCCGTCACATCTGATAAAATCACTAATTCTAAAGGGCCCCATTACGGGACGTAACCTTGATGCGGAAGGCAAAAAAGGCAAACTCAGCATATTACTCACGGCCCATTAGGCTGTTATAGTTGTAATTGGGATTCAATTTCCTTTCTGATTTTACACTTTGAATAGAAGCATTCTAAACTGGTTATTTAAACTCTTCGCAATAGGTTCTCTGACAAATGATGTATTCAGCAGAGGTGGACACTTCTGTCTCTGCTAGCCCATCGTTGACATATGCCCACATTTTCGGCGAGTGCTTTATCATGCGAAGCCTCGAAAAAATACGCGGACTGAGAAGGACCCTCTGTGCTGACTCGGATCAACGGACGAAAACCTGCTTCAGTCGCTGCTCAGTGTATAACTCTTGATTTAAGAGGAAATTGTTTTCAGGTGTTCCAACCTGCTTCACATTATTTGCTGATTTGACTAAATCTCCGTAAAAGTTTAGGGAAGGGTCATTCAAGAACCATTATATTTCTTTGTAAGTATGTAATGTAATTAAATGTGGGGTTCCCCAAGGTCCAATTTTAGGCCCATTACTTTTTAATCTTTACTTTTTTTTTTCTTTTTTCTTTTTTTAAAGAAAAAGTACATGTTTCCAACCTTGGGGAAGTCATCAGGATACACAGCGTCAACTTCCACAGTTACGCTGACAATACACAGCTATACATCGCCGTGTCTCCTGATGACATGGGACCTATTGATACCCTTTTAAATTGTATTTCAGATATTAAGTCATGGATGGCAGAAAATTTCCTGCAGCTCAACCACGACAAAACAGAAGTTTTAGTCATCGGTCCTGAAGGTCAGAGAGAGAAAATACAAGATTTTAAACCCTCACAATGTGTGAAGAACTTGGGCGTCATTTTTTACTCTGAGCTTAGTTTTATTCCTCATATAAAATATTTAGCCAAGATCGTTTTTAAAAATCTTAAGAATTTTGCCAGAGTCCGCCGGTTTCTCTCGCAGGCCAACACGAAGGTGCTGATGCCTGCTTTTATTTCCTGTTGCTTAAATTACTGTAATGCCCTGCTCTCTGGTCTTCCCCAAAATAATATTTCAAGCCTATAGCTTTTTTTACCCCATTTATTTCTTTATTTCTTTATTTTAAATTAGATTGTCTTTTAACTTTGTTTTTGCCTTTTATTCTGTTTTCTTTTAGCGTTAAACTGTTTTTATTTGGTTGTTACTAAGTTTTTAGCTCCAGTGTTTCCTCATGGGGAGCATCCGCACTGGGAGGGATGGCTGGTCTTCTTCTGCGGGTGGGCGGTCGTCCGGGGGCTCCTTGGCCCTGGGGGGCTGTGGCGCGCTTCACTTTGTGTGGGGCGAGCCGCGGCCAATCTGGGCCGGGGGGTCTCTGGGATGACATTGCTCCCTGTGGTGGTTGGTAGTCATCCCTCTCAGTCTGGATGAGCTCCTCCTGGGTGCCTTTCCTCACGGGGTTTTTCTGTGTCCTGCTATGTTGTGGTTTGTGTGTGTGTGAGAGTGTGTGTGTTTGTGGGTATGATCATGAGGATGTTGGAGGGAGGGATGGGTTATCTTTTTATTGTACTATGGATGTTTTCATTGTTGAACACCTTGAGTTGCATTTTAACATATGAAAGGTGTTTTATAAATAAAGTTTGATTTGAAGTTTGATATATTTGTGCTAAAAATGCAGATAGTAGAACGTATTTTGCCTTTTCACTGAGTCACAGCAGAAATGTTTTCCCCTCCCTACACAGAGTTTCTTGTGTCTAATTGCAAAGTTTGAGGTCATGCTCCATGAACCACAAAGGCGCTTGGCATCAAGCAAGCAGTTACCACATTTTTTTTTTTTGAAAAAAAAAAAAAACTTTATATAGAGGAAATTCTTATCTCATTACCATTGGACAGGTGTGGCGGTGAATGTACTGCATTTATAAATTACACAACACTGTATTTTTGTTGAGGTAGTTGATTGAGTATTCCTTATTGGTTAAGACATGCCTGGCATCAAACTGCTGAGCAGTCATATACAAATGATGATGAGGACACAGATGCCTCAAACTATGGAGTTGAACAGTTAATGTTCCCATGTGTTCTCTTAACAATCGACACCTAAGCTCATTAGGATGCATGGTTGCTCTCGACTTCTTCTCGCCATCGGTCCCACTTCATCAGTTAAACAGCGAGTTTCCAACCCTGGCTTTGTTTGGTGAGAGCGTCCGTGTCTGATAAGGGCCCCCTGATATGGCTAGCATCATTAATCACCAGCACTGTGGGAGGACAGGGTAGGCAGTTTGAGAGAAACGGTAGCACCACTTCTCCCCATGGATCCTTTTAACGGAACCATGCTCCTAATTAATAGAGCTGGTCCTTTTATGTGCAGATAGACCTTGTAATGCATGCAGAGCTAGAGGTAAATAATGGCAACCAGAAGGAGAATTTAGAATTACTCTTGTCAGTCAGCGTGCTAGACAAAAGAATAAAGATGGTGTAAATCAAGGCAAAGGTTAGAGATGATGACAAGGAGAAAGAGGGAGAAGAGTACAGTGGATAGAAAACTGATATTCACAAGTGCCTGATAGGTGTAACCGCAAATGTCAGCGCCATCTATAAAGCCGCCTTGTTGGTGACCATTTTTCATCTTTCCATTAAGTGCCCGGGGGGGCAGTAAAATACTAGAAGAGATGAAACATGGAGCCAAGACACACACTGCTCATAGACACTGCTGGAACTAATCTACTCAATACAACATTGGCAGTGAAAATGGCTCTCAGAACATTCAGAGATTTCCCTATTCCATTAAGAATAATATTTGAAGAACTATTGACTGCATACAATACTGTTCAAAAGTCTGCTGGTCTAAAAGAGTGCTTCGAAGGCCTCAAATCCACCAATATACCTTCCAATGGACGAAGCAGGGTCTGAGGACTGTGTGGTGGGCTTTCCTATTTCACATGGAAATTGGGAACTGTGCACTAGTGCATCTGGATTAACTGGGTGTTGGTCCCTCTTGTTAAATTGGGTGACCAAACGATGTGGAAATCTGGAAAGGTTTTGAGGGAACTTTTGCCCTGGTCATGGCACCAATTGACTTTACCGTAAACCACGCCCGCATAACCTTGTAAACTAATCAAGACGCAAGATGTCATGTCTGTGTCGGCACGTGCGTTTTGCTGCGGATGACAAAAGCAATCCAGCTCCCGGTGGTGCATTAGTCACGGCTTGTGTAAGAGTGATAACCGTTATCCCAATCGACTAACCGGTGTCCTGCTGTAGTCACGGCTTGTGTAAGAGAGGTAACCGTTATCCCGATCGACTGGAAGGAGGTGTCCGCTGGACACTGTCCGGTTTATTCCCCTCCCTAAACCCTCAACAACTATGAAAAATGTCTGCGCTGGATCAAATTTGGTGGAAGACCACACAACCAGTTGAATCTCTCCAAAATTACCTGAAACCACTGCGTCTGCACTAAGGTAATGTACTCCATTGTTGTTTTTAGCCAAAGGCTAACGATGGCTCCGGGTAGCTAACCTTCCACGCATTTGTTGACTATTTGCTATTAATGCCAACAAAACATTGAAACTATGAGGTAATATAAATTCATTCTTACCCTGCTTGACAGGAACAATGTCCAAAAACTTCGGTTTATTGTTTCTCTTTTTTTTATTAGTTCACCTAAAACCTATTAAAAATCCCATACTGTTCACCTAAACCGAATACTTCAGAATCCAGCTAGAGTTGTGAGGTTGTCAGGAGACCCGAGGAAGGATCAAAGAAAATAAAATAAAGTGAAATCCAGCACCGACCAGACATTACCTACTACCCACCGGTTTACCAACCAGTCTTTTTCTGACTTACGTAGCAGCAGGCAGCGATGTGCATTTACTTTGTTTTGGGGCAAAATTGCATGGTGAGGGAGTGAAGATACCCTTCACTAAAAAATGTAAAGCCCCTCTGCTTTGAAGAGAAATATCAGCGTCCTGAAAATACCTGACCAAGGAAGCTCTGACAACTTTGCCATTGCTGTTGATTCACTTTCGCTTATCTTGATCGATAAATGTCCAAGTTTGCTGCTTGTCGCATTTAGTGGGCGGAGAGGGGCGTGCCACGGTAAGCTCCATTAAAATGTTATAGGGAACCTTTTGCCCAGTTCTTTTTTTTTTTTTTACCTTTACTGCTTGCTATGCTAATAGTAACTACCAGAAGACTGCATTCTCATTTGAACTATTTAATGAATGTCAGCAAGATCGAGACGTTGCCGTGGAGCTCTTTTCTGCAAGATGAGGAAGAAACTCTACCCAAAATGGTTTCTATTTTTTATACTCTTTGGGTCACAACCACGCAGGAGGGCAGCACTGCCCAACTCATGAGACAATTTGTGACTTAACAGTCTTGAATGGTTCCAACTAGATATGTGTACCGGAATGCAGATAGATAGGAAGATGCCAAGCCTGGAAGACACAGCAACACAACAATCTAACTCAAGTCACCTATCGATTATAAAGATTTTGGAAAGGAGGATCTTTCGTGAAGTCAAATCTTCAGCATGAGCAGTGTGGTGTTTGTACTGGCCTTGAAACAAATGGATACGAGGTTTTTGGTCCCTGTGCGACCGGTGTCAAAATTTGGTCCATATTGCCAGCAGTAAGTCGGAGTTGTTTCAAGGGTTAGTTTGCGCCAAGACTGGCCTTTTGTACTCTGCATTGGTCTGTCATGGTGAAGAAGGAGCTGAGCTGGAAGGCAAAGCTCTTAATTTACCGGTCAATCGACTTTCACACCATCACTTTTGATCACAGGGTTGTGACTGAAAGAACATGGTCACGGATACAAGCAGCTGACATGAGTTTCCTCTGCAGGATGTGCTGGATCTCCCTTAAAGTTGGGGGTGAGAAGCTCAGTCATCCAAGAGGCAATCTCGGCTCCAAGAGAAGCCAGAGCATCTGGTCAGGATGTTTTTGGATGGCTTCCAGGTCTGGAGGACCCATGTAGGGACTACATCTCCCTACTTATCTTTGGAAAGCCCCAAGAGAGCTGGACAAAGTGGCTTGAGATAAGGAAGCGTCCACCCAACACTGGATGAGTACAAAATAGATGGATGGATTTCTTTTTACGGTGCAGTTGACCTGCATGCAATGGTTGACATTGCGGTGTCATGATCTGGCTTTGCTGTTTTTGAAATGTCTTTCACTCATTTAAAGCGCACCCTAACACAAATGGTACATCACTGTAACATACCATTTTTTCCCTGGTAGGTTTGATCTGTAAAAGTGCTAAAATGCTAGCGTAGATGTCTTAATGATCACTCTGATCAGTTGTGTTTAATTCAGAGTGCTCCCTTCAGGTGCAGGAGCAAATTGACCCAGTGAGGAGTGCATTTTATGGGTAACATTTTACACTCTTAACAACCTTAATTACCAACTGTGAAAGTTCACCTTCTCCAACCTTTCAATTAAGAGAACCCTGCACTCTTGGGGGTGATGAAAATGGTTGAGCTAGCGAGTAACATGGTCAGCGACAATATGTGTGGATGGTTGGTGCGCATGATTCATCAGAGGAGCTAATGATGAAACTGTTCCGTTCTGTTGCTAAGCTCACTGAGAAAAAACGGGCAGCGGGATGCTTGACACCCCCAAACCTCTGCACTGGGTCTCGCCATGGGAGGGCAATGCATCGAGTGTGACTAATTAAGTGTTTGAGTGCTTTTCTGCCCTGTGGCTTCGAAGAATCTGCTTAATAATCCCCCTAGACTCAATCTCATTCGTATTGTTTTAATCCGTGCCTCAGATGTGTTAGCTACAGGAATCCAGCACTGATACTAACAACATTTGTATCGAAGCCGACTGCACTTACTTATTATAGTTTACTTGTTGTTTACTTTTCATACTGGTCATTTAGAGCTGGCATACTGGTAATGTTACAACTAGCGTAATTAAGCTTCTGAGATATAGTACTTTAATTAGCCTAATAGCCTTAAATTATTTAGTTAATGCCAAATTGCTAATTCAATATTCACAGTGTTGTTTTGACAGGACAGTAAAACCACCGCAAAAAAAAAAACTAAAAAAAAAACTGAGAAATTGGCATTCCCTAATAACTGCTTTTGTTGCCATCATTTGTATTTTGTACCATAAATGTACCACAAACTACGACCCCAAAACAATAATCTTACATTACCCTTGACAATTGGTTTGAAAATGTATTTGATTTAGATTTGATTGAGTACTGTACTGTTTGTGTGGGTGTATGCGGCCTTTGTGACTTGTTAAAATTGCAATTTTCAAGCAATAACGTGTCCGCTGTTTGTTATTTTAAAATTTCTACTTAGCTGAGCAGAAACATACACAAAGCCTTTTTTTTAACAACAAAAGCCTATATAAACGTTGTAAAAAGATCTTATAATCATATAAACCAAATTTTTAAACAGGATGATGAATAGACTATAGTGTTAAATCCAAATACAAACATTAGCAAGCTGCCAAGTGGCTAGCTGTTATATGCATTATCACTATCATATTTATGCATATTTAAGGGTATCATGTTTGAGCTTAACATTTATTAAAATGTATTTGACTATATAGAAACAGGGTCAGCAACCTTTCCTGTCAAAAATAGCCATTTTATGCCAAATGAATAAGTCAAAAATGTGTGTGAAGCCGCAAAACATTTGCAGATTGAATATGTTCTTTTTATTCAATTCACTGACATTTTTGGCAATTTCATGGACATTTTATGTTTTTTCCGTTTTAGACATCTGGTTGTCACGTTTTGTAAATTTGAAGGCAATTTTGTTAAAACTTTTTTTTTATCTACCATTCATCTCTCTTTGTCTGACAACTTAGAAATTTGGACTCTGACATTTTTAAATATTTAATCAGTATTTTTTAATTCAAACCAATAATTAATTGAAAGAATATTTTATCTAAAAAAAATATATATCAAAGAATATCCACAGGGAGCCACAGGAAAGGGACTAAAGTGCTGCATGTGGCTCCAGAGCCGCAAGTTGCAGACCCCTGATTTGGACAGTTATAGAAAATAAAAGAATATTACACATACTAAAACCCTACATTTCTTCCTAAAAAACTGACAATTATTATATCGAAGAAATGACATGATGCTGATAGTTTATCTCTGGAACTTATTCATTAAATTTTCCTCATTTAGTATGTGAAAATGAGAAGAACAAAAGAAAAGAAAAAAAAATTGTTTTATATACAGTATATATTTTTGTCCCTCCCAACCAACCAGGTGGCGGTGCTGAAACAGAACGGAAATCCCCCAAGCGCATGCGTCACTCGAGAAAGAATTCATAAAAGGACATGTCCAGGGTTCCGGCTGACGTGATCCTCATGTATAAAAGCGGATCGTAACCGGAACCCAGCCTCTTTGACCTTCTCGCGCGGTCACTCACAGCGTTTACCGCCGTTCTTCGTCGCTGTCACTGGTGGCCTGTGATCTTGTGGATCGGGGCAGCGGGGTTCCCCGCACCCCTTGGCTGCGACGGCTCTCTGTATTTTATTTTTATTATTTATTTTGCTTCAAGTTCGTGCGTATGTATGGTGTATGTCAGCAACTGTTGCCGTCTTGCCTACAGTTGCTTTGACTTGTTTTGAATACAACTAGCTAGTGGTAGTACGGTTATTTCGTATCCTTTCCTAGCTTGTATTGCCTCGTAACATATGCAGCTCCGTTCGTGAGTCGCCAGCCACCTTGATGTTGTTTGATGGCTTTGATATTGTCTTTCATGACTTCTGCTAGTGTATGACGACACTAAGGACGTGTTGCTGTGAGCACTTGTGGGTTTGTTTGTTCCGTTGATGACGAGGCCGTTTTTCGCCTCCTCTCCTACACAAAGATAGCAGTCTGTTGACTTGTGCACACTCATTGCGCGTCGATTGGCGGCTGCTATGGACAACGACGCTCGCTGTAAGCACTCTGGTGGCTCCTTCTTGCCTCACAAGTTTCTTACAGTTTAGGCTGTTCGTCCACACAATGGCGCGGTTTCAGAGCTTGAAACCGATCACTTTTGAAACCGGACTCCAGAGTGGAAAGATTTCAAAATGCGACCCGTATGCGTCCTGATAGATATTATAACATTTTTAATTCTTCATTTCATATATTAACCATTGTTACACATTATTAACATTTTAATTCTTTATATTAACCTTGTCGAAATGTTTTGTGTCCTGTGCAGAGCAGATGGTGTTGATTTCGGAATAATCTGACCTTAAGCTGGGACATACTATTTAGTCTAAAAAGTTCCTTCTCAGCGCTTTGTGGGAAAACACATTTGGTCCTTGAGAACAGAATCTGTTTCGAACACGCACTCCTGACTCTGTTTTCGCCATCGCTCATGGAAAAGTACCCAGAGATATGTTTTGTCTACAAATAAAAGAGAGGAGGTCTTTTAACTATAAGAAGCCATTGTACACGCGGAAGAGACACATTTCGACGCTCTGAATCCCACCTGTTTAAGTGATGAATTAGAGGCTGTTTGAGTGTCCAGAGATCTCTGTTAGATAAAATCATTTTTGCAAAAGTGTTTTTTCTTACATTAAATCTGTCTTCAAGTTTTGGAACACACAAAGAGGACAAATATTTTTATTCCTCTTTCAGTCCGTATAGACACCATATGTAGGATACTAATCCAGTGATGACGTAATGGTCGCAGATTGATAACGTATGCGCCAATTCTCGCTTGCGAACCGTCAGTCTGTCAACAACAATGGCGGATAGCCGTGTCGTAGTCGTTTTGCGCAGCCTCGTTAGCTTGCTTATGCTTTTGCAGCAAAATATTTTGCTTCTTTAATCCCACGTTCAACAAGATAAGATAAGATCCACTGATTGTCACACCCACCTAAGTGGGGCTAAATTCGTTCTCCGCTTTTGACCCATCCCCTGAGGGAGCGGTGAGCAGCAGCAGCAGCCGCGCTCGGGAATCATGGTGATCTAACCTCCCAATTCCAACCCTTATTGCTGAGTGTCAAGCAGAGCGGCAATGGGTCCCATTTTTATACTCTTTGGTATGACCCGGGCGGGAATTGAACCCACAATCTCCCAGTCTCAGGGCGGACACTGTACCACTAGGCCACTGAGCTGGTCATCCGCCCTTGTCACTTTTCCTGTGTCTTTTTCATGTTGTTTTGACACATGCTAAGACATGTTTGTTCTGTAGATTGCAATAAAGTTAGAAAAATAAAGTGCTGATTTTTCTACGCTTTCCGTTAACTCCCTGTGGCTGCGCTACAGCGCCACTCCAGACTTGGAGTATACATTACAGCCGTTAAACGTCCTCAGCGTCTTCTTTTGGACACACGCAAGTCTTGAAATGCTTCTGTGTGTGCGAGATTTGTTTGAGGACGGGGCCTAAGACTAGGAGCTGATTACCAGCTCCCAAGTGTGCACTTCCTTGCTCACGCCACCCAGTTGAATCAGAGCACCCCCACAGGGGAACAAACACAGGTGTGAGCCAACTGTACTAACGGATCCAAATGAAACCAGTTTTTCTTCTGCTCTGCTAGACCATCAGATATACCAAAATAAAAATAGTGTCAGTTTTGTATTTGAGATTTTGTAAATCCAAACATTCACTATCAATTTGGATTATAAACAAGCGGCACGGAAGGAAGAGGGGTTGGAGGGGAGTGTGAGGAAAGCAGTATTGATCCATATGCATTGTCTCGTTAATTTTGCTGGAGGTGTGGATTCCTTTTGATCAATATCTAGTGAATGCATCTCTATTCTTGTGTGTAACCTTTTACTGCTGTTGAAATTCGAGGCTCGCTGTACAATTAGAGCTCTGGAACAGGCAAGGCCAATCAATAGAATAGATGTATGATGTATGCGGCAGGAAGCAATAACTACTCAAAGGTTCAGGCTGTATTCTTCCAAGGCTAAAGGGTAATCTGGGTGAGTGACTTCCCCTTAGTCAATGGCAACCATGATTCCCCGAAGCCCAGCTTTAATAAAAGCACAGCTCTCTCAAGACTGGATTCAATATGGCTTCAAGATCCAAGGTCATTTTCATTTAACTGATGCTATTATGAAGATGACGGCTGGTGAATTATTTGACTTTTACAGATGCAGCTTACAATGATAGATGTTATTGTACACATTCCAAGAGCTGTGGACAAACACACGAAGGCTTAAGCAGGCCAGGAACATTGTTAGGATTAGGAATAATAGTATTTTGCTTTTTAATAACATAACATTTCTGTAACCATTAGAATCTCCGCAAAGTTTTAAATGTATATATATTAGGACTGTGAGTCGATTAAGATTTTTAATAGTAAACTCACTGAGTTAACTCAGGGTTAATTGCAAATTAATCGCACATTTCATATCTGTTCTAAATATTCAACAAAATATAGATTTTTTATTTATTTATCTCCTTAACATAAAAATGGACAAATGTGTTCACTTAATACTGCACACATATGGTTGTATCTTTTAGTTCACTGATACAGTAGTTTTATAGTAATTCATAAAGTTATTTGAAGGTAACATATAAGTTCAAATGAGAGTCATAATACATTGAGCCAATTTCTGTTGAGGTATGTCACTAGGTGGCATTAGTGTTTCATGTTAGATGTTAGTGACAGGAGCAGTACATTCTGTTCATTCGTTGACCCCTTCTTTTTATTGTAAATTACAACAAGACCCCAGTCATGACAATATATATACTTTATTATTAAATTGTATTATAGCCACTCCTTTGTTCAACATCGTCTGCCTTCATTTTAAGTTTTTTATATCGACAGCTCTCTCAACTGTGACGGTATATATATATATTTTTTTAGATTTTTACTTTTAGTGTTGGCTCATACTTGAGTTCAATTGATCTAATGTTCCTAATGATATGTTCATTTGTTCGTTACAATTTAAATTGCATACAGCTCATCAAATATTTTATTAATTTGAGCAATTGTTCACACCAAAGCAACGTATCAGAAGAGATCACCGACTGAATAACAAAGCATATTCATTTACCTACTAAATTCTTCTCACAAACATGGTTACGCATGATGAATGAGCAACCAAACACCCACTGAGGAAAGACAACATTTTCCTGTTATACAACGTCCAACAACAACGTAATTTGCAAAACCCTTTACATAAAACTTGGAAAGGGAGCAACGAAATACATTTCATAGAGGTGCATAAAATAGAAATGAGAAAATAAGATGGAATTCATTTAAAGGGGGAGTGAAGTTTAGGGTGCAGTGATAAATATGAATTATTTGTCACAAATCTGTTTCAGTGAAAGGCACTTGGAAGGAGAACAAGTACAGAAATCATTGCAACAAACCTCAAGCTTGCCAGTAGTTATTTCCAGATATGTGGAGCATAAAAACTAAAAGGCAAAGTTTCATTTTGACGCCTTTTTACAGAAAGCTAACCTACCCCAGATGATCTGTGGAATTTTCATAATCAAAATCAGATCACAAGTGTGTTCTTGGCTGGAACCACAGCAGCGCTAACGAAAGGAATTTGTCAACATGCAAAACGCTACTGTAAAAAGGAAATGTTGGGAAACTGCAGACATTCGACTTTTTTGACTTTTTTAAGGAGCTGACATCAAGCAGTCCTTGCCCTTCAAGTCGAAAAATAAAGCTCTTAATGGCACCAGAAATCCCCATTTAGTTGGATGAATAGTATTTTGTGTCTAATGCAGCAATTAGATCCGATAATTCTGTGATGGAAAGTGTAAATTGCTGCAGTCTGTATTTATGCGCATGTCATTCAAGTCTTAAACAAATATATTTTCTGTGCTGTGTTTTGATTAGAAGTCCTGACTGTGAAAGATCTGCAGTCGTAGAGTTCCAACATTGTCTTCTGCTGTTGGAAAAGCTGCTTGTTCTATTTTTTACTTGAAATGGTTAAGTGTCTGGAATGATGGTTGCATTTCGTGCCTTAAAAGTTTCCAGTGCTTGCCTTGTAGAAGTTATGATTGTTTGCAGAAGGTCAGGTATGTTTTTTTTTAAAGCCTTTAAAGAAAACATCAAGGTAACGGGAAGATATATACTGTAGGCAAAATGAAGTAAATACAGAGCTTCTGATTATTGGATGTGCTAGGAATTTAATGTGAGCGGAGCAACAACAGCACAGGAAGAAGACGGAATGTCCGCTTATTAACTACGTCAAGGTTCTTCGTTTTAGCTTACAAGGGTTTACCTTAACCAGACTCACGCGTCACATTGTAGCCAAAGGTACAATCCTGGTGGATTAATGCACTTTGTGGAAACCTAAACCAAGTTGCCGTCACTTATTATTATTATTATTATTATTATTATTATTATTATTATTATTATTATTATTATTATTATTATTATTATTATTATTATTATTATTATTATTATTGTAAAGCAGACAAAGAAGAAGCAACTTCCACCAGAAGTACGGAAGTTGTGAACCGTAGTCATGGCAAATTTTCTCCACTCCAATTTCTGAACTCAATTTTCCTTGTCCTTCCTGGTCATTTAATCAGTTGAATGCTGTTTCTCGAACAACTAGAGGATGGTTGATGTCTTGACTATTCAAGCCTCAAAGGCGAAGTGGCCTCTGGTCACTAAAACAGCAGACATGACAACCTTTTGACCATCTCCAGTACTCATTTGGTTCTATCAGGTCTTCAAATTGATCTTTGGCCTTAAGTAGAATGCTGTACTTGTCCCATGACCAACATTGTGGGCAACCGTGGAAAAGTCTGGAGACATGAGTTGGGTTTCCATCCACCCATTTTTGTTCGGATTTTCAAGAAATGCGAAAATAAAACAAAATGGGAACGCTAAAAATTGGAAAAAGAGCCCAAAATTTGCAAACAAGTTTTTTTTTACGCTTCCAGGGAACGGATTTTGAAGCGTGCAGGTTTTGCGAATAACCGGATACACATCACACGTACATTTGTAGTCCCAAAGCAATGTTGGACGATAAAGTAAGGTATGTTTGGGGGGGACGACGAAACAGAAATCTTTTTGGAATTAATTAAAAAAGCGAATATTAATGCTATAGATGGAAAACAGCAAAGAAATGCTACGGTTTATCAAGAACTACAAAAGCAAACTCATACGACATCATCGCACGGTGCAGTCGCCACCTGGTCTTCTTCTTCTTCTCTTAAATTACTGATGAATCACACATCTCTATGATGTATAGCGCCGCCTACAGTGGCGGAGTCTCCTCTCAATATTCGCAAAAGAAGAACAGATGGAAACGGGCATAAGTCGCATGAACGCTTTGCGCATTTTCAGTAAATTCACCTAAAAAAAATCAAAACAATTGGATGGAAACCTGACTATTATCGAGCAGCCTACTGAGTCCTGACTCCATTGCGGTATGCAATTTGGTTCCACTCCACCTTGCAAGTTACTGCACTTCCTCACCAAGAAGTTGGTATTTTGTTTGCCAGAATTACGATGACATGATGGCAAGTCAAGGCAGAATTGTACAGAACTGTATTTTAGTCATTTTTAAAAAAAATATATATTTTATTTTTTTATTTAATTGAATTTATTTATTTATTTATTTATTTATTGTTTATTTATTTATTTATTTATTTATTTATTTTTACTCCTGACTCCATTGCAGTATGCAATTTGGTTCCACTCCACCTCTTTGCAAGTTACTGCACTTCCTCAACAAGAAGTTGGTATTTTGTTTGCCAGAATTACGATAACATGATGGCAAGTCAAGGCAGAATTGTACAGAACTGTATTTTATTATTATTTTTTTTTATTTATTTTTTTTTTATTCAATTTTTTAATTTATTTATTTATTTATTTAAATTTTGTATTATTTTGTTTAATTTTTTTATTTTTATTTTATTTTATTTTTTTTATTTATTTGTCCTTGCTATACTAAGTATTCTCCCTGAGATACTTTTATAAACATTTCTCCAAGTTTACACTGCATCCCTTCACTCAAGACGATTTAAGGGCCCCTTACTCAGTTCTAAGAGTTGGAAAACAAAGCACGATGCCAATCAGTGCAACTTCACTTGTAGGCCCTCATGGTCATGATTATCGTAATAATGACAATAGTAGTGGTATAGCTTAATAATTGAAGTTTGGGGGGAAAAAATGTCACGAGAAGCTAATGGCTTCTTCATGGTTTGCTGCAATGATGTAAATGTTTCCATGTAATCAGTATCTTTCTATGCTGAGTAGTGTTGACAAAACTGCAGCTGCAAAGTCAAATGACATCTGCGCACGGCTTAAACCTTCTCAACTATATATTCATATCAGTTGTCCCGTGGATGTTAGCATACTGCTCTGTCTGGTTTTACAAGTAAATGGGATGACTATAAATCACCAATAAATAACACAAGCAAAACTAAGATTATGTTTAGAATAATGACATCGCTATAAATCTCCCGCCCTGCTGCCTGTATAGGGAAAAAAACGGTTCATTCTGGATTTGTAAATAATTTGCAATTCAGGTTAAGTTGACATTGATGGATTATATCATCATTCTATGAAAATGCAAAAGTGTCTTCATTTTCTGGGTAACAATTTGACATTACTTGTTAGGAAGGTGGGAGCTGCTCTTTAAATAAATTGGTGGAATGTGTGTAAAATAAAATGTAGACGTTTCTCTTCACTTTAAGAAACAGAGGACAAATTTTGGCATATGTCTTTAACCCTGGAGAACCCAAGAACCCTTTTCTTCTTTGGAAAATTATGAATTATACATTAAATGACTGCTATAAGTTCACTGAACACCAAAATATGTTTTTTTCAATATTTTTTTCAATTTATTCCCTAATTTAGGATTAGGGCGAAATTTGACGCTTTGGGATTTAGGGGTATCATTTCGAAAAATCTGAATAACAAAAACTGTCAGTAAACTATTTAGAATTTAAGAAAATAATCAATCAAATATACAGCTACTTTGAACAATGTAATTTTTTTGTTTTATTTGTTGCATTTTATCCATCTTGTCACCACCACTCTGGCTCATGCAAGTGCAATATTCATCCACTAGATGGCCCCATGCAGGGGTCAGAAGTGGCACTCTGGACTTTTGAAGTTAAATTTGTAAAAAAAAAAAGAAAAAAAAAAGGTCTTTGTTATTTGAGTAGCAGAATTTATAGGGGCCAAATTTGACCACGTGGGCTCTCCAGGGTTAAAACGCCGATTATTCATAACGCGACTTTGTGTTTTTTTTTATACTCTCTCGGGATGAATGTGCTCTTACTCGAAGAACACGGATGGCTGTTGGTCATTTGTATATGGATTTCAATGCCACGATTGAGAAGTCGCAGCTCTCAAGTATCCACCGCAGCATGAAATGGCAGCGCTCACTGTTAAAGTCCACTTACTCCCTGTGGGCTTGATGCTTTATATGTAAATGAGAGTGCCTCAGAATAAGTATACAGCGTGTGCGCACACAAATTCTTGTAGATATCCTCTACCTTTGAGTTCTTCTAAGCACAGGCATACTATGCCTGAAATCACACAATGTCCAAATGAGTGTTGCTGTGTTGCGCGGATCAAAACGCATAACACAATTTAAATCCATTCCTCCAGTGTGATGGATGAAAGTTGCTATGCCATTCGAATGTGATGCCTTTTGTTTCACACTCTTTATCTCCACTGAACAAAGACTCTCAAACAGTTGCGCAAACACTCTTTGCCTCGTCGCTAATATCCAGCAATGGGTCATTTTGGAAGTGCAGAGCTTTTCTTTGTTTGTGCTTGTTTAAAGCAGCCTTTTTGAGTCCCAGTGCAAAAAAAAATAAATCCAATACTTGGAATTAAGTGAAGAACGTTGACGTTGTTTCTTTGCAGCTGAGCGAGAGCTTTATTTTCCCAGAGATAAATGAACGGGTGCATTTACACTCCTCCAGCTTTTTATGCCCAATACAGTGGTACCTTGGCTCACGAACTTAATTGGTTCCCACAGAGAGTATGTGAGCCGAAAAGTTCGTCTTCCAAACAAGTATTTCCCATAGGAAACCATTGAAATGAGAATAATCCGTTCCCAGGTCCTCATAAAACACAATTTTCTACTAAAAAAGCCTTAAAACTACACAAAATATACCTTATTTTATGTATAATAAATGTGCTATTGTATTGTAATTAAAGAAATACACTGTACTGTATAATAAAGTGTTTTTATTTGCAAAACTTGCAGCTTGCCTTTGTGATGGTACAGTAGTTGAAGGCTTGATGGAATGGAGTGGGAGGAGAAAGGAGGGAGGGAGTTACTGTAAGGAAGGAGAGTCCTCCGGTGGGGCTTCTCTTCTTTGCTTCTTAGGAGACTCTTTATCCTTGTTGCTGACTAAAAACCTCTTAATTGACACCTGTTGCTTTCTGAGTTGTAAGGTCTTACGAAACTGAGGCATCACATTATCATTCATCATGTTGATGATTCTCATAGCCACAGTCTTTTCTGAATGGTACTGTTCGACAAAATCCTGCACATCACTCCACTTTGCTAACATGGTCTTGATGCTTTCACTTGATGCTGACAAACGTGCACCTCGTTCGTGTTTGTCGATGATCTCCTTCTTCTGCTCGACCGTAATTTTCTTCAATGTCTTCTTAGGCTTAACACTAGCCTTTTGTGGGGTCTTTTTCGGTCCCATGGTAGCAAAAGTACACTCCAAAAGTACTCAAAAATGTCTACCGAACACAAACCACGTCCGCACTAAAACAAAGGAGTCGACAAACATTTTTAACAGACAAATACGTTCAAGCGTATTTGTAAATATGTTCAAATCTACAAGTAAATACGTTAACGGGGTATTTAAATACATTCCAATATACTTAAATACATTCAAGCGTATTTGTAAATATGTTCAAATGTACTTGTGTATACGTTAATAGGGTCTTTAAATACCTTTAAATATGTCCAAGCGTATTTAAATATGTTCAAGCGTATTTGTAAATACGTTTATAGGGTATTTAAATACATTCAAACGTACTTAAAAGTTCAAGCGTATTTAAATACACGTTCAAACGTGTTTGTAAATATGTTCAAATGTACTTGTAAATATGTTTGAACATACTTGTAGGTTAAATACTATAAACTTTGCATTTCCCCCCCCCCCAACAATGTAACATATATAACATTAACATCTTTATTATAAATATGCATGTAGAACAAAAAACTATAATACTAAAATGTTAAAACAAAGTGGTGACGAAACATGCATAGGAAAGTGCTTGTTGTGACCTTTTGCCATAATATACTGACTTACGACATCAGAAAATTATTTGGTCCTTCTTTGGTCCTTCCTCGGGTCTCCTGACGGCCTCACGACTCTGGCTGGAAGTGTTCGGTTTAGGTGAACGGTATGGGATTTTTTTTATAGGTTTTAGGTGAACTAATGAATGCACGCACACACGCACATGCACATACACATTCTCACCCACGTACAAAATAAAAATAAATAAAAAAATAAAAAATAAATTATATCGATTTGAGTTATTTACACCCTAGCATAGAGTGGGGTAGTTTCAACGTATTAAGAAATAATCTATCCTATTTACTCCTTTTTAATTTTAATGTGTTGCGTTTTCTGATGAGGAAATAAACTGGATGAAACGGAAAAAAAATAAAAATAAAAATAAAAAAATAAAAAAATAAATAAATAAATAAATAAATAAATAAATAAATAAATTTTTAAACAACAAAAAAGAGAGAGCAATGATGACATGTCAAATCGGTAAAATTACTGAATGAACAATACTGAGCTCGCCAGAGAAAAAAACTAAAAACAAAAAAAAGAAAGAAAGACAGAAAGAAAGAAAGAAAGAATATTTGCAACCAAAACACAATCGTCATGGCGCTTTGAAATCTGAGTCTTTGTGTGACTTTAAGTATTTGACCTGCAAACCCTTCCACCTGAGATGGTTAATTGTATAAATATAACAAATCCTGACCGTACACTTATACTAAGCAAGTACTTTTTCCTGATTGCGGTATGTTAGATATTCTGGACGACTACTCACAATCGCTCGGGGCGACTAAACACCTCCACTACAAAGCTGCCACAAAGATCAAATGGCTTCATTCCGTTCCCACTGATACACTGAGAAGTCAACTTTATTGAAGCGTTCACATGCTAAAATAGTTTTTAACAGAACCATTGGATGATTGTAATGCTGCACAGCTGCTCAGCATGTGTGGTAGTCTCTTCCAGCCTGCCAGAGACTCATTAAAAAATGTCTCCTTATAACAAAATAATTGGGCCTGGAAAAAAAATATTCAGACACTGCAAGGCGTACAATGGAATTCTGTTTCTGACGTTGCCTTTGTAAAACATTTGTGCCAACTTGCATCAGGTCTTTGGGAACCGACCAGAAACACACAAAGGAAAGAAGACTATCAAACTTTTTCACATCTTGAGTCAATAAATAAGATGTATCAAATATCCAAAATATATAAGTAAGGAACATAAAAAAAAAAACACCTGCACCATGTTATATTTAAACACATGCAAGAAAGAAGGAAACTTTGACAAGAGGAATGTTGTTGACGATTGACGGGAAACTTTGAAGCGAGTTTTTCGTCCGTCGATATAATCGTGAATCAGTCCCAACTGACGGACTCCCGTCGTATTTATTGGTATAACCGTACGCTGCCTACTGTGGCATTTTCACTGTAGAAACATAAAATAACGTGAAAACCCCATTCAAGTTAAGTGATCTTAGCAAGTGGCGACCTAAGATCGCCACAGCTGGATTTACTTCTCGCTACGCCGGTTATTATATGTCTATAACTACGCAGACAGTCCACTCTGAAATACATGGTGGATGAGCAAAAAAGTATTTTGTACTTCCCGATTCTTTGTTTTCATTTTAACATACGTAGGCGGTTCTTGTCAATAGATTATTGAAAAATGTATTTGACAAAATACATTTACTGACAGTATTAAAATGCAGCTAGAATTTAGTGATTGCCGAAGAAATAACAATGACAAATTGATGATTACAGTTTGGATTGGCTAGAAATAACGACGGATTGACAATAACGAATAAGTGTGCCGGCTGTTGACAAATGATGGACCGTCGAAATTCGTTGACAGGCCCACCTCTGCTTGTATGCATAAAATACACCATTTAATGATTGTCGTAAACAAAGGTCATGGGTATTGTTTGTGGTTCAAACTAGTGCTGTCACTATCAAATATTTTTACAGATTAATATTCTATTTTAATAGATTAATATTTAATACAGATGAATCAATCAATTAATCGACAAATTGGATTAATTTTAATTTTGCAATACAAAAGCATTTATTTCTCTGATAACTGTATTAACCAGTGATTGCCGTTTATTTCGTTCTTCGTATTTGTACAGTGATTTTTTTTAAAAAAAAAAAAAAGGGGGGGGGGGGTTGATGTTGTACTATTTTACCGGTTTGCTCATTGTTTTCCAAAGTAAAAACAGATATTGGCAAATGTCTTATTTTAATTAAACACCAAAGATAATCAGTGAACAATTACTGTTGATATGCTGAAACCAGAGGATTTGGACAACTTTAAATAAATAAAAATGGCTCCAAATAATTACTCGATTACTAAAATAGTTGTCGATTAATTTGATAATCGATTACTTGTCGATTAAGCGGTTAATTTTGACAGCTGTAGTTCTAACTGATTTTTAAGGGATCTTTTTTTTTTTTTTTTTTTTACTCCTAGCACATTCAGTGATTAACATGACAAGTCAGATGGGTTAGGGCGGCACTGTGATCCTGAATAAAATAAGAAAATGGATGGCCAGATGGGGAAAGAGTACACCATGGAGACAGCAAAAATCAAAGACATGTACCGAATGGTAAATTATTAATTAGTCTTTTAGTGTATCCTATTGTAATGCAATCTATTAATTAGCTTTTGAGTCATTGCTTATCATATTTTCATCCAATCCTTATTTGCAAAGTAGTATGGATGAATTATTGATCATCTTTCTTTTGGGTAATTATAATGACTGAGATGTTGTTTCCGTGAGAGATTCCATTTACATAAATAAGGACCTGATCTATGGCCAAGTTAAAAGCTGTGTGTGTGTGTGTGTGTGTGTGTGTGTGTGTGTGTGTGTGTTTTGGGGGCCATGTGTGATTGTGATTGGAAGGCCTTAATGCAGAGTCTTTTAATTATTGAAGCTAAACAGCACACTTCCATCACACTTACCATTCTGATCATTAAAACCTTATGGTGAAAACTGCCCTAAGCAAAACAGAGGGCAGTGATTCACTCATAAATTTTATATTATCTCTCATGGGTTTTCTTTTTTTAATTAATGTTTTAGTGTCATAGTTTATCAAGGGAAGTGTTCTGGTGTAGTCATAAACGTCCATACGGGCTGTTCTTGTATCAAGGGCTGATGACTCAGCACAAATGTGTTTTGAGGAAACAAATTTTTAAAGAAAAATGTAAGAAAACTGCTTGTAAATGAAGGAATGTCCAGCTCAATCATAAATGAAAGTGACTTTGAGAGCAAACAAACAAACAGAACGTAAGTGGATCCGTTTGGCAAAGGGAGGCATGTGGCAGGCAGGCAGGTGATGGATGGCGACGCTTAAGAGCCGTGACTTTTGGGTAAGTGACAATGACACACATAAAGGCCACCATTACCCGTTTTAAAATGCAGTTAAAATCCTCATCGACCTGCCCCGTCTCACTTGCCAATATAACCGAGCGTCACCTCAGCTGCGGCTGAATGGCAGGCGGAGAATGATTTGCATTGAGATGCAACTTGTCGCCTCTCCTTAGCACAAACGCTTACATTTTGAGATAATCATGCGAGCGGTGTTTAGTTCCGAAGCGAAATAATACCGCGCCTGTAGCAGTGATCTGTGACCGTAACCGTTTATAATGTTCACCGCACCTGCAACTTCAAACTAAGCAGAAATTGAAATCAGCACCTGATATCAATTTGAAAAACAATGCTTTGCTCTTCTCATCCTTCTGAGACTCACCTGAAATGTATAATGGACAGCAGTAGCTCATCTCTTAGTACTTGAGCTTTGCCGATGGTTCACAGGAGATGTTGTGAGAACTGTTAAAGAATTAGCTTCCTGGGTGCCCTTTCATATTGACATCTGTTTTTGCATGACTACATTGGGGTGAACTGTTTCTGTCTGGTGTGCAATACAAACTATATGCACCAGACTGAGATTACAATGAGTATTATGCACCTTGAATGCTTTTCCTCACATGGTTTCTCTGTGCCCCGACATGTCTTTTTTTATGTTTTTTTTTAAAACATAATTCTCAGAAAATATAAAAGTTACAATAACTATTAATAACAATAATAATAACACATCAAGATTCAGTATGCTATATGTATTTTGATAGTTGTTTATTTATATATAATGTTGAATTAAGTTCGGTAGCATGAGGAACCTAACTCCATTCATACTGTGGATCTCTGATTTATAACAGGTCATCGATCCTACAGCACATCTTAAACCGATTTAGTGTTTAAGTCTGCCTTTTTGTTATTATTGGGGCTGGGGGGAAAATTCGACCACAAAGATTGGATGACAGAAAAAATTCTGGGGTGATTACTGATTGATGGAATAATCGATAAGATAATCAGTTCTAAAATGATTGGTTAGTCACAGCCCTAGTTATTTTGAATAATTAATGATTGTGAAAACCCTGATCATGTTAATAATTTCTCATGAAAATTAGGAAATTACCAATACAAACCAAACAAAATCAAAACATTTTGTATCTATAAATACCCATCCATTGTTTACATTTTCAAATCACTCATTCAACATTCCTAGAAAATCATAATGCCCCATGACTGTCCTCTGTTATTCTCAGAAAAACTCATTTTCTTTCTGTGCTCAGGCCAAAGCCCTGTCTAACACACAAGTATTGCCTTGGCACCACCTTGTGAAGTCTTGGTGCCAAGGAAGCATGTTGCATTGAGTTGAGGAGAAGCTTCAAGTTTTTTTGTGTGTGAAGTGTCTAGAAGAGATTTTAGTAGTGGTTTGCTGCCATCTTGTGGTACCAATAGGCATTTTTTGTTTGTTTGGTTGATTAAAAAAAAATCATATTTGCTATTGAAGTAATCAAAAAGTAATTAAAAGTAATCAAGTTACAGGACTTTATTATTTTGGTACTTGGATTATATTACTAACTACATTTTTAACAGGTAACTAATAACCGTAGTAGGATACAATTTTTAAAGTAACAAGTTTAAGGCCCAGCTCTGTCCCTGACTTTCAGCTATATTTCCTAATTACATTGTAATTTATAATATCCATTAGCTAGTGTTACTGATGTCAAGGTTACTTGTTTGGATGTTACTAGGAGCAAAAAAATATTTTCAAAAGTTGATTTAGGGACAAATAGCTGGGGATCAGGATAGCATCAGGGAGCTTTAATGGGCTTCCCGGGCGCTGGACAAAGCAAGGAGACCTCAGGCGGACAGCCTGGGGGTTGTATGGGACAGCCAGGTGGAATATCCCAAGCGGATACCTGTGGCCTTGAGGGTGGTGAAGCGAAGGATCTCAGGTGGCCGGCCTGAGGGCAGGACTGACAAGGAGAAAGGAAGCAGTGCCAGCAGTGAATGATGAGGCGCAATGGAGGGCAAACAGGATGGCTGCTTTAAGGTAGTGCAAGAGATTCCTGGTTTCTGTTTATGCATATGTTTTCTAATCAACATTGAAATCATCATAAATTAAAGGCTTGTGAATAATTTGTCCACCTACATATCTGCATCAAACTGTAAAATAGGATGTTTTATTTATTTTTTTATATTTGTCTCAAAACATAAAATTCACTGTTGGCACTTGATCTACTAAAACAAAGAATGAGTTGATCTTGTCTAGACTACTTTATGTTGGCAGGCTCAAAACACCGTGAATAAAGACGGTGCGGTTATAAGTATACGAATGTGATGTCCACTTTGATTTATTAAGCATTAAGTTACTATATAGGTTTATATTCGTTTATCGGAGCTAAATACGGGGAGTCCTCAAGTTACGAACAAATTCCGTTCCTACGCTGGTGACGTAGCTCGAATTTCGGCGTACCCTGAATTTTCCCCGCTAAGGTCCAAATTTACGACAAAATACTTTGTTCAGTAATTTTAAAAAACATATTTGCACCACCCGGAAGATACTGGAACCAATATTTTATGTTTCCGCACGGACATTCATTGCTGACGGACGACAAAGTGGAGCTAATGGAAACTTAAAGGTGTATTCAAGAATCTTTTGTCACTGCATCTTCCGGGTGGATCATCTTAACTCTTTTACTGCCAAGGACGTTAAATGACGTTTAGTAAAAACCTACGGAGGGCCGCCAAGGACGTTAAAAGACGTTCTCCAATTTATTTTATTTTTTTGGGGAAACGGGTGGAGGAAAGCCTTGGCCAGCTGTGGTGAAAATTTCAAGCAGATCTAGTTAGCCTAATGACTATTTTTGGCCCCTAGATGGCAGCGATGACTCTCTTTTGACAAGATTGGGTAGGCGTCAGTAGAAGACGTGAGGCGGAGCTAGAGGGGACAATGGCTGGGGATGGGAAGCGAAAATGGCGACCGGTTGCAAGCAGCTCACGCTTGAGCATTTTTTTCAAAGACGAAAAGCATCGACCAGTGCTAAAGAGCACATTGATGACGACGACGATGATGATGGTGGCTCCAAGGTTGACGCCGAAGTTGGAAGCTATTTTGCTATGAAAAAACACTTTTTCATTGTTGGTGTTAGTGTTTTACAGAAGTAAAGCACTATTTAGGTGTTTGTGGCATCATTCATGGACAAAAAGAAGTGTACAATTCACTAGAGTGCATGAAATAATATCGTTTCACAAAAAGCTTGTTTTCTCCGTTTTTTTGTTTCAAAACAGAGCATTTCGGTGAAACTAACCATTTTCTATTGTTGATTACTGAAAGACGGAATAAGGTAGAAACAAACTTTTTTTTCTGATGAAAGATGAGAGTTCAATCTTTCATTTGTGTTTCCATAGTCCAAACACAACATTTTCTGTGGACCTTGAAGGATCAGTCAAAATGCTTAAATCGGCTGGCACTGGCGGCATCCCTTTTCTGAAAACGTCTGGCAGTCAAAGAGTTAACGATGGTTCCTGATCCCAAAAATCAATCTGCCGTAATGATGTCGTGTGAGCTCGTTCCTAGCTGTGCATGCGCAATTCGAGTGTTTGTAGCATGTAGCCTCTGAGTTTCGGATTCTGCCATTCATTGTTGTAGCTCCACCGATCTCACGGCAATGCTTTGAAAATGGCTGAGAGCGAGTGATTTTTTTAAAAAGTGACAAAAGGACTTCAGGCTTCTCCTTTTCAAGAAGATCCTTGAATATACTTTTAAACACGGATATGTGACATGGAGGAAGAACAGGAAGTAATGAATGCGGATGAACAACTTACAATTACGTCTTAAATGCCGCCTCCATAAAGAGCTATCCGGTTGCTTTTTTAAACAATGAGGAATAGTGACTACCAACACCGATGGTATTACTTCACACGCATGCGCAGTAGGTACTTAACTCATTTGCTCCCAAAGACGTATTTATATGTTTTTTTATGTTTGCTTTGTTTATGCTAGAGCTCACAGAAGGACTTGATGCAGCCTCTGAACTGAAGAGAATGCTTAAAGCTATGGTAGTTATTACAAAAACGGCCAGCAGGTGGCAGCCGAGTATAAGAGGTCATCCAGGGCCATGTTGCAAAAAGGTTTTTCCCCACTGTTTTAAACAGATTTGTAAATAATGATGAAACTTAGCTATATTCAAATGCTAATTGCTGCAAAACGGAAACAGATACAAATATACTTTTTTTCCTGATGAAAGAAGAGACTCTAATCTTTCTTTTGGTAGGTTCCATCTCATTATAGCAATAGAACACACTCCGTGGGCTTGCAAAATCTGTCAAAATCCAGTAAAACAGCCAAAAGCGAAGGGGGTTGCTTCAGTGAAAATGGCTGGGAGTGAATGAGTTAATAGTCGGTGTCTGTTTTTTGCAGTGTGTATTTCCATCATTTTACCGGCGTGACGTGCCGACGGTCACATTTGCTGACGACGGATTGGTGTATACATGCCTTAAGTGTTCATCAAAACGAGAGTGAGGTTTTATTCCTAAAATGTATATTTATGTTTATCTTACATCACTGCGACATCATGCGGTTTGAACATTTGCATTGTGTTTAATTATAGAAAAAATAAAAAGAACTGTTCTTAAATAATGAGAAATTAAAATGTACTGAATTTAAAAAGTTAAGTACAACTGAACTGTATTTCTGCGATTGGCTGGCAACCAGTTCAGGCTGTACTGCCCGAAGCCAGCCGGGATAGGCTCCAGCACTCCTGCGACCCTTGTGAGGATTAAGCGGTTAAGAAGATGGATGGATGAACTGTACTTGACCAGTTATTCTTCCTGTCAGGTTGTACCCGTGTACCACTACAGTGATGACTATTGCTGACTATACTGCTATGAATTGATAATCTTGTTAATTGCATTGTCTATACTGCATAAATATATACAGTACATGAGAAGCATACCCCTGTAGCTGCTCTTTATAAAGTAAAAAAAAAAAAAAAAGTGCCCTAAGGTGACTGATGTAAAGGCCCCATGCTCCCTGCCTCTCACTGTTTGCTGGGTTAATCCAAAGGCTTGCATTGTTGCAGATGAAATGGATAAAGACTATGAATAGGAATCCCAATCCCCGCAAGCAAGAGCATGACACACAAAATGCAGCGCTCGGAGAAAATCCATAAATGCAAATGTTGTTTTGCGTGTGCCGCGGTGGCTGCAGGACACGGGGAACTTCATATTGTACCTCGACGAGCTCATCAGTTCATGAAGAGCTGAGTGGGCGCTGCATTGATTCGTGGCAAATGCCTAGATGTTGATTTGCTTATTCTAGGGCATTTTTGATTGTCACATCTTCTTACTAATGCAAATCCCACCATTATTCTGCACAACAAGCGCAAATTAACATACAGCGAGAAGGAAGACCGAAATCGATATTCTCATGCTGTATTACTTCAACATTTCAGTTTTTATTTTGGCCCACAATAAGACAGAGTTACAACTTGAACTTAACTTTAAAAAATACAACTTTTTGGTTGTTGCTCTCAAGTGAGTAATGCATTTAAAATAATTTATATTTGGGGCTGGCATCACTTCTGTTGGCAGCATATTTCATTTGTGTGCAGCATAACAGCCAGATGCTGCTTCACCATGTTTGCTTTGAACTCTGGGCTCCACGAACTGACCCAAGTCTACAAACTAGAGTGGATTTTCACTCCCGTCCCAGTCCTGGACAAAAGTAAAAAAAATAAAATAAAATAAAAAACACAATCTTGTCCCATCCCACTCCCGGTGAAAACGACTCCCGTCTTATCTCGCTCC
This sequence comes from Vanacampus margaritifer, assembly GCF_051991255.1. Classification (NCBI taxonomy): domain Eukaryota; kingdom Metazoa; phylum Chordata; class Actinopteri; order Syngnathiformes; family Syngnathidae; genus Vanacampus; species Vanacampus margaritifer. Next base: position 6,156,396 of record NC_135450.1, read on the forward strand.
CATTCAGAATTACTCCCACTCCCGTACCGCTCCCATTATGGAGGTCAACTGCATCATTTTAAAAAACAAGAGCGTATGAAAAGAAAAATACAAATGCAAGTGTGTTTATGTCCAAGGTTTTTTTCACCATATGGATATTGAAATCCCGTCTACTCCCGTAAAGTTTTTATCCTGTCCCGTCCCAATCTTGTTTTTTCTTCTTGTTTTTTCTTGTTTTTTCTGGAGAGCTCAGTATTGTTCATTCGGTAATTTTGCCGATTTGACATGTCTTCATCATTGCGCTCTCATTCTTTTTTTTTTTCTTCAATATATATATTTTTTTAATTAATTTTTATTTTGTATTTGGGTGAGTATGTGTAAATCCTGTTTTAAAGGTAAAGTGTACTCCCAAATTCCTGAGAAAATGTCAGCCTCTATTACAAACCTCAGAACCCTACTGGGTTAATTCAACTTTTTAAAGTCAGCAAATAAACCATTCAGTGATTTATAGACCAGTAGGAGAATTTTAAAAATCGTTTCTACAGTTAATAGGGAGCCAGTGTAAAGCCTTTAGGACTGCTGTAATATTCTCATCTCTTTGTTCTGGTTTGTTTGTTTCTGTTAACATAAAAATTCAGACAGAATTGTGGAGTCAGGTTTTGTTCATGTTTTTTCCCGTTGATTTCCTGTGAGTAATGTACTGATGCGAGATGGGGGACTGAAGCTGAATCCCAAATTTGCCAGCGACTGACATGGTATCAGAGGCGGAACGCTGCCTGTGCGCGCACCTCCTGCAATTAATAACGCAATGTTTAAAATCTGCGACGCATCGTCCACGCCCCCTTCTGTGTTATAAATGCCGTTGTCACTGTCAAGGGCTCTGGCGCCGACGTGGCCACGCATCCAATTATCTGATTGTCAAAGTAGCAACAGCTGTATGAATGCGCACCCGGCTCCGGTGAGCCGTGCCTGAAAATGATAGGAGAATAAATTCTGGTACTTCCTCAAGTGTCATTTGCTCCCCTGCTCGTCTTTCCTTCCAAACCAGATGATTTCTGATTACCACACTGGCTTTGGTTTGAATGTCCTGCAATGAGGAACCTTTGGTTTGATTGCAGGCATTTGTTACAAAATGTATCTGAAATTGAGAAGTATGAAGCATTCTGCTTTTGAGTCTTGTATATTTTCACTTAATAAGTTTGTATTTCAGTCTAGAAATAAAGAGAGCTGCGACTGATGACTTTTGACATGCTGAAGACTACAAGCTGATCATTAATACTCGCAGCAACATCACAAAACACAAAGTGTAAATGCAAATAAGGACGTTTGTAATAAACAGGGGTGTATTGAAAATAAAGTAAAATACAGAAAGATAAATGGTTGATGCGTGGCCAAGTGGGTTTTGTTGTAGGCTGTCCTGTTTTTGCTACATTTTCCATTCTCGCACCCACACTATCAACATCCGTTTGAAAAATGGGGTGTCATAACTTGTGCTCAAGTGGAAAATATATGATTTCATGATGGTTGATTTCGGGAACTACTGATCATAATTATTTGAATTAAGTGGAGATTGAACCTAAATGCAGATTCCGACCAGGTAAACAGCAAGCCAAAAACAATATATTTTGTAATTGAGAGATGGATTGACTGGGCTGAGGTTGTTGTGATTGAAAATACAGGCAGGTGACTGGATTATGTAGCGGTAGACACATGCCCAAAGTAATCAATTCTAGATTTCCCTTGTGCCTCTTACCATGCTGTGCAGTATTAGTGATGAATGACCATGATTGTGCAGATATTTGCTTCTTTATAATATGATCTGTTTGAATCTAATATATATATATATATATATATATATATATATATATATATATATATATATACATATATATATATTTATAGAATTTTAATGAAACAAGAAATCACACATGAATGTGGAGAATTTTTTTGTATTTATTTAGTTTTTTTTGTGGTGTAATACCTAAAACCAACGCTAATAGATAATTATAATGTTCCAATACCACGACAAGAGTTGAGTATACTGGTATCGGTCTGAAAAAAGTGGTAAGGAACATCCCTAAATAAAACAGTTTTTTTTTTTCTATTGTTTGTTTGTTCTGTACAAAAATTCATTACTTAAGTTTCAGAAGAGGGTGAGTGTGCTATCATAATTGTTTGAAAATGTTTTTATTTTGCTTCCAATGAGTAGCCAATCTGTGGTGTCGCTGCCAGAGCTGGATGGGCTTCATCAATTCAATTAAAATCTCTGGCTCCATTTCTACGATCTCTGCCCGGATTGCAGCCAGCTGTCAATGTTGCTAGGTGACAACATGTGGTGCTTAGTGAGAGTGGAAACAACAGTTGGAACAATTGATAGTTTTCCTTATCTATGTTTTCAGAGAATAGGACTTTTTATTTGTTCATACTTTTTCTTAAACTATGAAATTAAATACGGTATCTATAATTCTAAACGAGAAGTGAACAGTTGTTTGTCCGTGAGATAAAAATGGCTCCAAACATTTGATTTGACAAATCTGTATAGATGGTGAATTGAGTGTAGTGGTGTGCTGATTCGTGCAAAAGCCTTTATTTGATGTAATTCCCTTCCTCAACACATCGAGAGATAACATAAGCCAATTCTTCTCTTCATGAATGCTAATGTCTCTGTGGAGGGGAACGGGTGCATGCGGTCTTTTTGTCCCTATGAATCCTTTATAGCAGTGGACCAAACTTGGCTTTGTTGTACTACAAATGTATGCAGCTATAGTGCTACAATTAAGATAACATTCTGCAAGGCAAGGGCCTAATAACAATAATAATTGTAATAATTAAAAAAAAAAAATATATATATATATATGTATATATATATATATATATATATATATCAATGGATCTGAGCTCTTTCCCCGTTTACTTTATTTATTTGGCAGGGAAGACGGTCATGGAATGAGTTTGTAATGCAAACTGATGGAATGGATGCTGGAAATCGGCTGAACAGGTGTTGCTGAAATGAAGTCAGGCAGATTTATATTTAGCATCATTCCACCACGGATGCGTTAGACAGCCTATTATCATCCTGCCTGCAGGAAAGCAACAACGTTACAACCGTTATCATTATAAAGGATTACAGTTCTAATCAAGACTCTTGTGAGATGATTCATCACAAATAAATGAACTTGACACTGCTGGATGTGTATCATGTAAAGAGATTAATAACTGGTATTATAGAAATTAGTGTAGTGCAACATATGGTTGAAAAATACCTCATTGGAAATGTGCGCTAATGTTTCCACAGATGCCGACTAATAGACTGACTAGTTGTTTTGGCAGCTTGTGGTCGACTTCCATCAGTACCATTAATGAGGTAATTGTGGAAATATATGCTGGGGATGTGGCCATCATCTGTGGAGTTAGCATGTTTGCTCCCGTGGGTTCTAATATTCTTTCATGATAGTTACCGGTAGTTTTTGTTTTGTTTCAATTTATTTTATTTTTTTTATACTTTTCAGTGCTGGTTTGTTAGTTTTAATTATTTTTAGTTTTTCAAAAAATGCTTTGTTTTGTTTTTATTACTTTCAGTAATAGTTTTCATTTCATAAACTAAAGTACAATAATATTAGCAATTCAGCCACAAGCATGGCTCGTCATCAAGGTGGCGCTTTTTTTATTAGGTGCCACCAAATGATGTCACTTCTAGGTAATACACAGTAAACAACTGTAGACAACTGTTCAACCGCCTTCCGGCTAATGGTTGTGCTGTAATAACAAAATAAATACATTTAAAATCAACCCCAGAGGTTCGTGTATTCAATAAATTGCCAAAAGCGAAAGGACACTTTTGCTGAAATGATAGTTTTTGTTAGTTTTGTAAACGTAAAATGCATGTATTTCATTTCATCGTTTTATTTTATTAGATTTCATTAAAGGGACAGACAGTGTAAAGGATTTAGTGCCATCTAGAGGTGAACTAATAAAGTGCAACAATTTTGAAGCACGTACACTACGGTGCAGACAGACCACACTTTGAAAGCCTACCACCAATTACTACTAAAGTGAACAAGCAAGCAAGCATCCCGCAAAGCATGAGCTAGCGGGAGCTGCAAGCAAGAGTAGCTAGCAAGATCTTGCTGGAGTGGCTAACAAGAGTGGCTAGCAGGAGAAGCTAGCAAAAGCCGGCCAGAGGAAAGCAGAGGGAGACAAGCGGCGAGAATCCGAATCACCGGACTCAGTGGGTCCGACATGAGCTGCAAGGCTAACATACAGTCATGAAGTGTTTCTCCTTCGCGTATCCGTCGCAGAAAGATGGTGGCGAAACATGTCAGCTTTCTGTTAAGGTGTGACACGACCTATGTGATATAATTATCAATTACTAAACCTACGATGATTTTTTTTTATGTTCATTGATGTTAGAACATTTTTTTTTGCACCTTTTTTTCTTCTTTAATGAATGAATGATTAGTTCCCCACTAGATGACACTAAATAGTAAATATTACACACTAGTGTCTCTTTAACTGAAATGACCCTGCAATTAAAGTGAGCCCTGCCTCTCACCCAAAATCATTTGGGAAAGACTCCAGCACACCTGCAATGAGCGCTATAGAAAATGGATGTATGGATGCTTTTTGGTTCATGTTCAACCTGTTCCTGTTCTGGCATTAATTATGGTTTCTCCTGATTTTATTGGCCATGCTCTTGTGTCATGTCTACTACTCAGTCTCACCTTTTTTCATTGTCTAATCAGTCTGGCCCACAATTTCTCCTGCATCATCTCGTCTGTGTGATCTACCAGCAGGACTCCGATGCTCATACCCAGTGGGTTCACTGTCAGTGCAGTTATAATCTCTCTTTTGCTATTCTTGGATAGTCTGAAAATTTCAGCCTGCACTTTTTTTCCTGCATTTCCTCCACCTGTCTCTATTATTTACACCTCCTACCATGTCATTCAAGTCTTTTCTTCATTTACTCTGCTGGATACTATCATTTGTCACATACTGCCGAATCAGTTTCCACAAGGTGTACTGTGACTAGAGTTTCTGGAAATGCGCAGTCAAAGCTTTAGCCATGGAAGAATTTAGCCTTGTGTTTTGCCTCCCTCTGCCTTGTTTTTCTTTATTTTCATCTAAGAAAATTGGGCGGCCCGCCTCCGGTCTCCCTCTGTTGGTTCTTGTTGTTTTCATGTTTTTGAACTTAGGAAATGAAAAGTTTCAAGAAAAATCCCAAAAGAGATTTCATTGCATTCCTTCACACATGAAATCCCACAGATTGATATCAGAGTACTTGTTCAGCCAGATGGTGTCGTGTTACATCACATGCTGGACATGCGCGATCCAAACCACCGTGAGCAGAAATTCTTCCTCGTCTGTACTGCTTGGAGAATAACTTGCATTAACCACCAACTCCATTCGTCTCAACTTCCTTGCTTGTAATTTATTAGAGTTCTGTGCAAGGTTAAGTCGTTATAGCTGACGGCACGTCTTCCATATTAATTACGTAAATAGAATCACATGAGCGGAAGGGATGGCTGCAAATATTCACGGAGGTTGCACAGATCAATCAATATTGATCAGTGATGCCTTGATGTATGGAAACATCTCACACCTGAGACCTTGGCCATCCTGAGTGATGGCCGCATCTAGGAACAGTGCTGTCACTAAAGCAATTTGCCTCCGGAATAAATAGGAATGCATTGAGACACGCGCACACACATTAAACTCCGTTCCCTCTTTCTCCCAGAATTCTTCTCATCGAAAAGCCACACAAAGACGTGGCGTCGTGGATCTTTTTCTCTCTTGTTACAGTCATGAATATGGAATGAAAATCCATGCTTCTTTCAATAACGTTACTGCCAAAACAGCTATTCAACCATTATAAGCAGGCAGCTACACCTCAGGCAATACACAAGCTAATGAATAGTACAAGCAACCAAACGGAAACATTACTTTGCATTACTATAGCCTGATCATAAATGAATAAACATGAGAAGGCGCATAAATGAAATGTTTACTCATAAATTCCTGCTTCACTCTGATTTTCCCTTTGACATGTCAATTTAACTGGGTGGCCTTTATTTATATCAAATGAGAAGGGAGGAGAAAGTGAGAGTAAACACCCACAAACACACAAACATCTATTTTCACGTACACATGACCACACACACATTTAAGGATAAGGGGTGGGAATTAACTACAGGCTGAGGCAGGCTGCTCTCCCAGGATGCTCGGGGCTATTTCAGGAGGCTATTTCAGGTCTTCCGTCTTCTTCCCGTGTTTCTTCTCACCATCTGAATGCAGCTGTGGGAGGGCACAGGATTATTTATAACGCAGCATCCTACCAAATTCCCTTTTTATGTTCCCTCGACTTGTACCTCAGTTTACAGTTTAGCGCTTTAAATGAAGCAAAACTGCCTGTCAGATTTGAAAATGAAGTTGCAAAAATACCCGTAATAGAATGCAGCTTGTTCTATGTTAAATTTATACAGTGTCACACTTGACGTATATAACCCTGAGGGTTTTTTGCACAAAGTATTATTTTTATCTTCTTGGAAGGAAAAAGAAGTGCCTTCGAAAAAAAGCCATGATGTGATGTATACAAAATAGATGTCGTTAAATGTTTCATTAGTTTAAAGTGGTAACTAAAAAGACAGATTGTTGGGTTTGTGAGAACTGTATGACCGCATTGAAGTTATCAGTTTTTGTCTGACAAATCTCAATCTGTGACTCAGTTTAACTCATTCACTGCCATTGACGGCCATAGACATCAATAAATCATTTGAACTATTTCTATTAGTTTAAAAATTGTTTCCACTTTTGTTAACAAGAGTATGAAAACCTAGGAAAAAAATTACTGTATATTTAGAACAGATATCAAATCATGAGTTAACTAGCGAAGTCACGTGACAAATTTTGACTGACGCTCCTAATTTTTAATAATCTTTTCTTTTTCAAAAAAAGAAAAAAAGAAAAGATTATTAAAAATTAAGGTGTCAGGTGATTACATTTTATAATCGTAATAAATCTCATGACTTCACTTGTTAACTCACGATTAATAACAAATTTTATTTCTGTTCTAAATGTGTGATAAATACATTTCTAGGTTTTCATACTCTTAACAAAAGTTGGAAAAAAAAAATACTAATAGAATGAATAGAATAGAATAATAGAATAAATGTTTTTTTTTTTATATCTATAGGCGTCAATGGCAATGAATGCGTTAATTGACCTCCACATAGTTATTAAAAATGTTGGGATAGCTTCAAAAATTTGTTTGCTTTGTAAACAAATATTAACCCTATTAAGCCTGAATCATGAAATATATGAGAGAAAATTTTGATTATTTTTAAATAGAGTATTTAGTGTTGCTTTTGAACAAACAATGTTAATTTTTATTTTATTTTTTGAAAATCAACTTCCACATATGACTTTGATTTGTGTCTTATTTGATACATCCGGTCACAATGCTTTAAATTCATACATTTATAACTAAAAAATATTATAATAAACTGACATATCAAACATAATATTCAGGGCTCTAAAATAACTTTTTTGATGTCCAGTCAACGTGGCTAGTGACTCTCTAAAGTTACAAGCCAAACAAAAAAAAAATCCAGATCTATTTTCTTTTTGAAGCCCCTAAATATAAAGTAATAACAGTATGTCTATGGCAGCGTGTTATGTGCCCATTTAAATACACTGATTCTGAAACATATGAGCAATGGATGTGGGAGTTCATTTACTTACTCCCACATCCATTGCTCATTCATTCTGAATGGAGAGCTCAGCCTCATTCATTAAACTGGCCACCTCTCCGAGTCAACGGCTCGTCCGGCGCCCAAAGCCACCAAACACGTCAACCCCGAGGCGGGAGCCATTACCATGGGCCGGGGGAGCGATTGGGCTCCGCTGCGGCTCGAGCTCGGCTCGAGCTCTCATTCAAGTGAATGGGAACACACGATCGGGCAAGCGGTGTGTGCACTCGCAAAAAAAAGTGTCTCTCCTTTCTCAATTTGGCCGATCTTGCAAGGTCGCTGGAAAAGCCATCAGCTGGGTATACTGCCCTCTAATGGATTATCCATCCAATGCATGTGTCATATCATATACGTCAGGGTTTTAAAGGTAGAGTCCAAAGTTTTCATTCAGAAATAAACACTAAATACACACTGGATGTATACACATGAAATCCTTCTCAATCAACACCTCTGGGCTTCTTTTAATATGTGGTGGTGATTTTGTCCTCAACCACCACCACCACCCCCAGCCTGCATTTGGCCATTTTGTTGTGTTTTGCCATAAGAAGGACATTTCTGGGCGGAAAGGCAATGTTTACCCCTCCAGCCAATCACAGAGCAGGGTCCATGTCACTGTAAGCAGACGAGATGTTGACATGCAGAGTGACTTCAGGGCTGAGTGCGGTCAGAGGCAGGGGGCGTGAACGTTGAGCCAGTATGGGTTGAGCAATGGGAGGAGTTTGTTTTGAATTGTTTGTTTACAAACAGAAAAGGTCAAAACTTTGGACTCTACCTTTAATGGAAAAAAATATATACTCATGAAATAGAGGGCTCAAATGTCTTGTATTTGATGTGATACGTTTGGCTTTATAGGGTTAAAACACTAGAAGGTCCAATATCAAAACAAAAATAAATGGTGTAAAAAGTATAGTTTGGTGCTTTAATTAGCATACAGTGTATCGACACAACAGACTCAGTATGTAGGGGAGTAAAAAAAAAAAAAAAGTATAATGCTGACATCTGTTTTTGAGCCCCAATGACAAAGTCACACTGTCTGATAAACAGGTGAAAATGAAATATCACACCTTTGTGTTGTACTTACTGTAAGGTAATTACAGCAGGTAGCTGGAATAGATTTATGTGATAATACATTGCAAAGAGCTGACCGAGAATGTAAAAAAAAAAAATGCAATCGTTTTTGCCTCGCTGGTTTGCTTCACAGGTGTTGTGTATGCAGATGGTGTTTGATTATTTTCTCTTCACACTTGCATTAAAATGCATCCCAAAGGTCTGATAGAAGATTTACTTTTATCATATGGAATGCAATGTTTGCAATATGTACATAAAAAGATCCAAGGATAGTAGTCTAACTGCTGACTGTGTGTGGAACATTCCTGCATGTCAGCCCAAGGTGTGTGTGTGGGGGGGGGGGGCGGGGGGGCGTGGTGTGATGCCGGGGGGAGAGCATGTAACCTGGGGAACATTTTTTTTTCTCTGTTCAAGAATATAGTGTAATTGCACATCCACTACAATAGGTGGCAGTGGCACACCCATTATTTATCTATTTATTTATTTATTCATTCATTCATTTTTAAATTATTCTTTGTTCTAAGTTGGTGTATATGTTTTTGTTTTCGTTGATGTTAATAAGGTAGAGGTGTACTTACATACAACTAATTTATAGACAAATTATACTATTGTGGAGTTGGGAGGGGTGCTAAATGTTTTCTTCTTCCCGAGGGGGCGTAACAGAAAATAATTGAGAAGCGCTGCTGTATGTAGACGAAAGTAGTTCGTTCATAAAGGTTGGAATAAGTGTCTTGGTGGACAGTCCAACACTCCATTAGGCCACAGTAAATGTCTAATAAGCTGTTTAGTGCACACAAATTTGGATATGGTTCTTTCTTCATGCAAATAGTTTAGAGTTCAATTAATCTTTATTAAACGTAATGAGTGAAATTAATCAAATAAGTGTAGTAAAACAACACATTTATTGTAAAAGTTTCTTCTCATCTCTCTGACAATCACTTGGAACAAGGGTGTCCTCAATGTCCTATATCCTGCATGTTTTAGATGTTTCCCTCCTCCAATACACTTGATTCAAATGATCAGATCATCACCAAGCTCTGCCGGAGCCTGATAATCCTGATCATTTTAAATCAGAAGTGTTGGAGAAGGGAAACATCTGAAACTAAAGTCTCCAACTCTAGTCCTCCAGGGCCACAGTCCTGCATGTTATGTTTCCCTCCTCCAACCCACCTAATTCAAATGATTAGATAATCAGATAGCTCTGCCTGAGGCTAATAATCCTGATCATTTGCATCAGAGGTGTTAGAGGAGGGAAATCATATAAAACATACGCCTCAAAAGCCAGTCCTCGAGGGCTGCAGTCCTGCATGACATACAGTAGATGTCCCCCTCCTCCAACACCCCGAGCAATCCTGATCATTTGAATCAGGTATGCTGGAGGAGGGGAAAATCTAAAACATGCAGGACTACGGCCCTCGAGGACCGTAGTTTGAGACCTATGTTGTTTGGACACCCCTGACTGGGAACTTTGGGGGAAATATTCCAAAATATAACAAATTATTCAATGGTATGGTCATGATTCCAAACTAAATTATTTATTTTTGGGGGAAACTGCATGAAATAATAGCAATGCTTAATAGCCACCTGGAAGAGATTGTGGTCGAGCTGTGGCGTTCAACTGTATAAATTATAATATACGGATAGCAATCTAATTCTGTTGCCATTTTTTTTTTGAACATTCATTGTCTTTATGTTCACTGCTGTCAAACTGCAGTAGTGTAACAAACAGCAGTGTTAAGAATGACCTGCTGGATCCTTATGAAGACACTGATTTCTTCTCAGTACAGAGCCAGACTCTGTTCTGTGTTACATTCCCTCATTGATTTGTACGTCCTGAGTCACAGCTCCTCATGGGCAATAACATCTCCCAAAACACAGACGTTTGGTGGCAGCACGTGGCGGCTGACGGTGGGGGCCGCAGCTGCTTTATGGAACACTACCACTTCTTCACAGTACCCCCGGGGGCAGAGTGACAAGCTGACGAGAACAGGACATATTGATCAGTAGCTAAGAGTAGAACAGAGCCACTCAGGCTTTCCAACCTGGAGGGGGAGGACAGAACTGGCACTTCTCCCCAGCGAGTGTTGAAGGACTCCGGTGGGGTCTTTTGTCTGTGCTCTGACAAAGCCCCTCCGTGCCTCATTACGGTCAGCCTTGCCTGTCCGCCAAATGGACGTTTTTAGCTCGTGTTTTTCAACGGACCCTTCTGTCTTCTCGACAGCTCTTCATCCAAAAGTCCAGATGATGGTTTGAGTGAGACTTTGGAGAGAGCACTTCTGTATTCACACTAACACCCTTCAGTCTGTTTTGATCAAACAACTTTATTTTTCCCAGTGGTGAGTGTTGTGTTGTCAGGTGTGAACGCTAATCTGACTGTGACTAAATCAGACGGTCCAAACACAGTTGAAGATAGTTATGCTGAGAAAGCAGTCAGACCTGGAACTGATCCAAGGAATCAAGTTAAACTCTAAGCAACTTAGCAAGATAAGAATAAGATTTAGGGAACATATTTAGTTCCTGTGTATGCAGCATGCCATCTAGCATCTTCTTTTAACTCATTCAACCCAGCCATTTTCACTGAAGCAAACTCCTTTGCTCCCGGCTGATTTACTGGATTTTGACAGATTTTGCAAGGCCCACAGAATATTGTGTTCTATTGCTATCAAAACATAACCTACCAAAAGAAAGATTAGAGTGTCTTCTTTCATCAGGAAAAATAAATAGATTTATATCTGTTTCCGTTTTGCAGCAATTCATTAGCATTAGAATATAGCTAAGTTTCATCATTATTCACAAACCTGTTGAAAACACTGGCGAAAAGAGCTTGTTGCAACATGGCCATGGCTGGTCTCTTATACTCTACTGCCCCCTGCTGGCCGTTTTTTGTAATAACTATCATTGCTTTAAGCGTCCTCTTCAGGTCAGAAACTGCATCAAAGCCTTCTGTATGCCATAGCATTAAAAAAAAAACATTAAAAAAAAACATTTTTAAAAAAAGTATAAATACGTTTTTGGGAGTGCAGGACAAAGTATTAAAAATGTTTGAATGATTTAAGACGTACCTTTAAAGTGCACTCATCTATTTGCTGCCAGTATTCAATTTCTCAAAAACACATCATTTGAGTGTGATTAGTTACAACGGTGGCTGACAGAAACTCGTTTGAATTAAATGGGCTCGGGGAGGTGGTGTGTCCTCGAGAGCACCGTACTTCAGTAATTGTTACCCTCGGAGTGTTGCCAAGAGGTTGGACGACGTGCCAGGTTAGCTGTGTGGGGTTTGTCTCTCACTTGTACACCACCTCATACCCAGGCCTACGCTGGCACCAGCTCCGACCATCTGTGAATCCAATCCCAAAAGGATAAGGTAACAAGTGTGACGAGAAGAGACAACTATCATGGCGTTCTGGAAATATATTAAAAAGATGAAAAACTAAAATGTGTTCTGTCACTTGATTATGAATAAAGTTCATCATTTGCCTGTTTAAGAATTAACGAAGCATTGGTGCAAGTTAATTTGGGAAGATGTTCTGGCTTCATGTAGCCTCATTTAGCTTCATACATACAGCCTTCATTTAAAATCCTACACTGTCAAAATCCTTCATTTGCAATTGTACAGCTTGCAGCTTATATTTCAAACCCTTGCGCCAGTCCTGGAACTTTTCTGACACATCACCAACCCCTCTCCATCTGAAACTTGGTTCTTGGTCTATGTACCTTTTCTTTTTCTTTTTCTTTTTCTTTTTCTTTTTCTTTTTCTTTTTCTTTTTCTTTTTCTTTTTCTTTTTCTTTTTCTTTTTCTTTTTCTTTTCTTTTTCTTTTTTTAAAGTTCCAGCCTGGGCTTCCTAATCTTTTCGTGAATGAACGTTTGTATATGCTAGTGTAGAATTGTTGCTTATGTCTGTGACAGTTGTTTAGAATTGAGAACATCCAGTGTTGTTCGTCTTGTTACTAAATCTTATGAATGATGGTGAGGGCACGAATGTTCAACCATTATACTGGAGGGGAACACTGATGTTAAAAAAGAAAGATTAAAGTAATTTATAACAGTAAATCAACTATTTTCCTATTCTGTGCGAATGGATTGCTTACTGGGTGTAAGAAGCAAGGAGCAGGGGAGTTATTGGTTGAACATCAGGAGATGTTTCTTGCGATTTATCAGTTTCAGCTTTTTAATGTTTCTTTCAATAACCATTTATTGGCTTTTTTTACACAACACGGGCGAGGCTGTGGCTCATTTTCTCTTTCATTTTTCTTAATGTCACTTTTTTTCTAGCCATACGACTCACTAGACACTTCTTTAGACACTTCTTTAACTTTACTTAATGCTAAAGCCATAAACAACATCAACTCATTCACTCCCAGCTATTTTCATTGAAGCAACCCCCTTCACTCTCGGCTGTTTTATTGGATTTTGACTGATTTTGCAAGGCCCACAGAATGTTGTGTTCTATTGCTATAAAAACATGGAACCTACCATATTAAAAATTAGAGTCTCTTCCTTTATCAGGAAAAAAAAGTATATTTGTATCTGTTTCTATTTTGCAGAAAATTAGCATTAGAATATAGCTAAGTTTCATCAATATTCACATTCCTGGTGAAAACACTTTCAAAAAGAACTTGTTGCAACATGGCCCTGGCTGATCTCTTATACTCTGCTGCCACCCGCTGGCCATTTTTTGCAATAACTACCATTGCTGTAAGCTGCCTCTTCATGACAGAAGCTGCATCAAAGCCTTCTGTATGCTCTTGCATAAAAATAACATCATAAAAACGTATAAATATGTTTTTGGGAGTGAAGGACAAAGTATTAAAAACGTATTTACACGTCTTTGGGTTTGAATTACTCAATGTACCACTAGTGCTAGTACTATTTTCTATTTATGTTATGCTTATGTTAGCTGGCTAACAGCTCTAAAAAATATATATATACCAAGAGGACACAATATTCCATTCCCTTTTCTTTGAGCCCACTAACTTCATGTGAATTCATCACACCATTCGTAAATGCCTCAAGACATTTAAATCTCATTTTTATTGAAGTTTATCTCTTAAGACTCATTGTCAATTCAGAGAGGCCCGAATATCTGTCAATTCTAGTCAGTCTCAAAACGTGACCTTACTAGATACAGCTGGTTGACTACAAACACGCTTGAGCTCCGGTAGACAGACTGCACCCAAAGCACTCGAGGGAAAGTCAAAGGTAGCCTCAATATTCCCTGATGTGCACATACACAAACACGTCATGTTCTGCCTTCAACCTCCATGTCCCCATCTCACACATTACACACCAAAAAAAATCCTTTTAAAGAAACCACACCTGCTTATCAAAGCCGTGGTTTGAAAGCTTCTGATCAGTGGTGCAGATGGATGGCCACACAGAATGGGAAAGCTCGACTGTGTGGAGCAGAGGGGTGCGGGGAGAGATGGGACAGTGATGAGCGTCTCTCTGATGTACAGGCTGCCCCCTCCAAGGAACACCCAGCCCTTTAGAATCCGCACATGGTGACAGAGCAAGCTTTTCTTGTTCTGTAAAGGCTTCATTTGTCATTTCGACATACTCTTTCAGAGAGTGCTGCTCCTGACTGTGCACAAATACGCGGTAAATGATTATGTATGATGTCTACTCTGCCTCCATAACTGAAAGGCATACCAACCTGCTTCCATTCAATAGAAATGTCACCATAAAGACAATAAAAAAGAATGCAAAACTCACTGACCACTGAGCAATGGAGAGATCCGAACCAAGAGCTTTACAGAGAGTCAATATTACACACAATCAGAGGCACACTAAAGTTTATGGTGCCTATATTGATTGAAAAAAAAAATGGAATTCTACTGAAAATGAATTAAATCCCATTATTGGGAGGGACAAGGATGAAGATTCCCGTGGCAACCTCTGGTGAACTCCTTGCCCAAGAGAGTTAAGGCAGTGCTGAAAAATACTAGTGACCACACAAAATATTGACACTTTGAGCATTTTTACTTAAGGGTGTACTCACTTTTGTTTCCAGTGGTTTAACTATAATATATATATTTTTTGTTATTTTTGGGGAACAATTTATATATTAGGGTTGGGTGGTAATACGGTATCTCGGGGTGTCCAAAAAAGGCAACAGTGTCACTTTCAATACCGTCTTTAAAAAAAAAAACGGCATCTTATAATGACCAATTATGATATTAAACATAATTTTTTGATAACGAGTAATACTATCACAATTAATATTATTACAACCGTTTAAAATTAATAGTAAGCTGTTAGTCATGTGAAAGTCACATGACCGCTCAGACGGAGCGAGTCAAAATGACCAGTCGGCACAGCTCGGTTGAGCGGTCCCCTGAAAAAATAAAAATAAAAATGCAACTGCTACAATTTGGCAGCAAATGTCGATGAGGCCTATATGCAAAATCTGCATAAGGACTGCAACAGTGTTAGATGGAATATACTTCGTATCTCCAGACTCATCTGAGGAACAATATTCTCCGCTCACTGCTGCAAAGAGATGAATTTGTCACCGAGTCCACAATTCGTTTAAACAACCCAAAATTAGTATTAATAATATTTTGGGTTTTTTTATGATTATGCCGATTTTGGAATTTTAGAGTGTAATAATTGAAATTGTAATTGAATTTTGATTAATTGCACAGCCCTAGCTCTGATTATGAAAAGAAAAATGCACTGAGCTGTCACCAACATCTTACAAATCCAATTATGCCAACTAGTGCCAACCTACACACAAATCAATATTACACTCGTTTTTTACAGTACAGTACATGTTTTTAATTTTAACAAATTTTTCAGAATTATAAAACTACTGTACCAATGACTAAAAGATGCAGCCATATTTCTATTAACAAGTTTTTCCACTTTTATGTTAACAAGAGCGTGAAAATTTAGGAAAAAATATTTTATTGTACATTTCGTTGTACATTTAGAATAGATATAAAATTTGTGATTAATCGCGATTTAACTATTGAAGTCATGCGATTAATTACAATTAAAAGAAAATTATCGCCGGACACACACACACACACACACACACAGAGAAATTCGTAATGATTTTTTCTCAGCCAGATTCATCCATAAATTTCTGTGATAGACAGAAGAAGTGTCTTTCCTTCACCAAACATGCTCTGCCAACTTCTCTTTATATAATTTGTGAAACTGGATCTGTGATTACAACAGTAATGTATTCAAATCCATTCCATGAGTGATTAGAGAATCGAGGCAGCCAGGTGTGCAGGGCTGACACCTGACATTTTACACAAGACTGAATGCTTATAAGACACAATGACAAACATCATCAAATGTGCTAATTGCCTTGCATTGCATTGCATTTGGTAACCTTTAGCAACTTTGTGCAAGCGTAATAATTGAAAGTTTGTGACTTCACTGATGTGGGAACTCGGCGGTGTTGCTTGCCACTATATAAATACCAAATGATTTTGTTGTACGTAATGTACTGTATACGTGTGAGACAGCTTTATATCGTGTGTGGTGAGAGAAAAGTACACACACAAAGCCTACCTATACACCATGTACTGAATTATTTGCTTTCTTCCACTTTAACGGCAAACCACAAAAAGTTTACTAAGCCCTCACCTGTGCTATCATCAGCATATCACTTTGTGCCTCTATCATGCAAATGAAATCGCAGCTCTATAAACCAAACGTAAATGAAATTGTGAGCGCACGCCGCACACATGCATTTGATCAACAACAGTTTCATTCCCTTAAGTGAGATCCTTTCACTCGATCAGCATGTCGCATTGCCACGTCTATAGCCTTCTTGTCAGCATATTCCTTCTCAGCTTTCAAACATCTGTTCAGATCGGCTTGATGGCTTCAAACATACACGTCTTTCCGTAAATCCCCAGTGCAATACTGATTTTTCCAAAATAAATCCATGGAAAACACATCCAATTCAGAGTGATGACCTACACAGGATGCATGGAAGATTGTGAGCTGGCGAATCAGATACCCAGACAACATGAATAATAAAACATAGCATCAAGCAGTATATAGTAGGCCCTGATGCCATAAAGGGAATATTTGGACAGTTGGAATATAAAAGCAATTCATTATTTTCGGTCTGCACGTCATATTTGAGAATCTTGCAATTGAAATATAATGTAAACATTTGAAAGCATACGACCTAGTATGACCCCGTATAAAGCAGTAAAACTGTAGGACCACAAAAAAATAAAGTTCACTTGCAAGATTTTTCTTTTTATGAGATTTTGTTTTTTATGAAAAAACAACCTGAGCTCATAAAAATAAAGCAATATTACAAGAGAAAATATTGTATTTATGATAACAAAGCCTGTGGTAAGATAATAACTGTTAAGACTTGTTGGTCTGCACTTTTCCACATTTTCTAAATAAATGTCTCTCTGTTATATTTTAAAGTCTGTGGTCCTTCAATGTTGCTCACCACCGGCCTGAAAATAACTGAAGCTAAATGTGTCATATTTAGCATGTTTCTTTCACTGATGATGTCACGTACTGCTTACATTATGATAGCGGAGCTGTAAAGGAAAACCCTCAAGCGTTCTGTATTACTTTGCTGCAGCCAATATTGGAGGAGTTTTGTGTTGCATTTATTTTTACATTGGAGTGTAGGGAATAAACTTTATTACTGTTCCTTCCAGGATATAGAAGACATTACATGCATCATGCATTTTTCAACCTGCCTGATAACAAGCTATGCTTATATATACAGGTTATGTTCAATAGTGTTAGCGCCTTTGGGATTTTAACCACTTTCGGAAAAAATCTGGCAGAAAACTTTGTGCCAAGTGATGTTGCCCTCAAGCCACAAGTCAGGAGGATACTGTACATCCGAACTTTACTAAAATAATGTGACCTGGCGTTTCGGGGTTTGAGACGGGATTATCTCCATTTTTGAGCTTTCGTGTTCTGAATAGGGCAGTTTACAATTACCCCCAAACTACTATTTTTAGAACAGCGCATTGGCGTGGCCAGTTGATTTTCGGACAACAAACGCAGGCAGGCGACTGAGGGAGTGTATACGTACGAGGCAAAACTTGTGTACTGACTTGCTATTTCACCATGAATATACTTAACAGACGTATTATGGTTATAAGAAACCTCTGCTGCTTTGGTGTCTACCGTTATGTGACTGGCGAATAGAGTTTCCAGAGGAATGTCTCCGCTAGGTTCAAGCATGTACAATTAAACGGCAGTGATTTACACGAAAAATGTCACAGAAGACACCTGTATGTGCTTTCTACATTTCGTCGGTGGAAATGGGCCAGCAGCTGAAAATCCAGAACCAATTGATTGCAGGTATGTTTATCGTCTGCTTTCTCAGCGTTAGCCTTGCTAGCTGCCTGCTACAACATGCTAGCTACTATACATCATGGTGTAAATACATGAAAAATATCCAGAGTTTTGTCACTAAGATGTGAGCTTTACTTTTAACAAAAGTAACTAGACAGAAGTAACAGCCCAAAGGTAGGCTTAAAATCTTCAAATGGAAATCGTGACTTTAATGTGTTTCGTTTTCGTGAAAATTAGCGAGCAACATGATATTAGCAGTCATCGAGACCGCACCGGAGTGGCAGCAACGATCATACAATAAATCTTACCTTTCGACAAAAACTGCTTTCTTTCCGCCCACTTTGAGCTCTCTGCATGTCAACCACCGTTTAAGCAGTTCCAAAGTGTGTTTGTCGATTGAACCATGTTGAAATTTCACGCCAAAATGATGTGTACGCGTGTGTCCTATCATGCATATTAATGAGGAAAACGTGACGTAATTTGAGATCAACCCTATTGCGGCTGATTTCGCCAGCCCCATTGCTTTGTCAAACTTTTACACCACCACCCCCTTCCAGTCAGCAGGCCACTGGTTTGGGCCATGTGTATGTCAATCACACACTTGCCATAGTGCTTTATGGATAAACTAATTAAAAATGAATTTAACTGTTAAATCCCTTCCTATTTACTTGCATCATACTGGAACTAGAATGACTTCCTACCTCTGTGACTAAGAATCATGGGAAATGTAGTTCATGAGCGTTTCCGATGTGGGACTGTGAGGTAAACACCAGGGGCCTGATTTATAAAACTGTGCGTGAAAACCTGCGCAGAAACAAAAAATTTAGATTTATAAAACCATGTGTAGCATCTGCACACAATTTCCCTTTATAAATGCCACACGATCCCAACCGGTGTGTGCAATGCCGTTGCCCACACTAAATCTGCCTATTTCCCCCCATATTAGGCAATGCAAATCTCCTCATTAAGGGATTTGCATATTCATAGCAGCGACGTGACGGCGATCATCAAATCAAAACAATGGATGACGGACAGGGAAAAGGCCAACTTCACCATGATGTAGGCTACTGCATTGTGAACGCTTATGACAGATGTGTTTCTTTCCTTTATCTATTTATTTATTTGGAGGAGAAAGCATCAAGCTCCATAGCAAAGATGCTTGTACCTATTTTTAGCTTATTTTTATCCGTATTGTCTTGACTCAATATATAGTTTTATAGGCTGCTGCGATGACATTTGTGCCGACGGGCGAGTGAAATTACTGTAGATTGACTAGCAATTCAATTTGTTATAAAAAGATAATTTATTGCATATTTAATTTTCAGCAAAATTGTAGCGTCTCAGTTTTCAGTTTTGAAAATTTGGTCACCATAACTTAGATACATGCACACGAAAGTCCTACCAGCATGGACACTCTCTCCCTCTCTTTCTCTCCTCAGAGGCTCTGGAATCAACCTGCCATCCTGCACATACATGAAATAATAATTAGCAACATATTGAAGTTGCATGTCACATATCAAACAATATGGATTTAGCTTGCGGGGTGCGATCAGATATTGGCATCATCATAAAGCCCGTTCGCTGTGCATTTCATTGACTGGCTGGACTCACAAAATAGGCCCAAAATCCAATTACATTTCCATGCCGGAGCATAAGGTTAAATATTTTATCACATTTGATCAAATTATCCCTCCATTGAATGTCCTGCCTTGTATAAAAGAGTGTATGGGCCGCATGCATGCCAATTTCTATAACCATGGGTATTGTTAAAGTTTGCCTCATATTTCACAAATATGTCCACTATTTGTGGAAATCCATTTTATCACATTGCCAGTAATGGGACTAAAAGCAACAGCGGACTCGTCAAGGTTGTTTGGCTCCCATCTTCTTGCAATTTTAGCAACATCAAAGTGTGGAAAGAGAGGACCATTTTGTCCTTATTTGGATGGGATGAATACATCACAAAATTGGCTCCACATGTAAGACATAGAGGCTGTGAATGTAGACATTAAATAATTCTGTCCCACACATGGAAGTCTAATTGGATGTCAAAGGCAAGTCTATTAAATGACTTTGTCTTTTTATTTTTAAATCCATATGGGGGAGGCAGATGTCAAACTCATTTTGCATACGCTATCAAGACTGTATTAATAATAGAAATGTAATTACTCTTGAGCTACAAGACATATTTCGCTGTTAAAAGTAAAGTTGTTGTTTTTTTTAATGAAAATGAAGCTTTACTTTGGTCAGATATTACTGATCTGTGATCCATCACAAACCAGTCTGAAATCTTCATCCAAACTACAACATAATAGAAAAAAGTAGGGATAGACCGAATATCGGCGCTGATATTGGGCATTTTGACAAATATCGGTATCGGCCTTTTTAAAAAATCTGACAGCCGATATAAGGTAAATCTAAAACCATTTTAATCCCAGGGAACTATTTATTAAAATTTTCAGTTAACTTTATGAGAGATGCTGTTGACCCTGGGAACCATCTGAACCTTTTCATCAACTTTCATCATCCATCTGAAATTTTAAGATTTCAGGTATTTTTAAAATTTATATTTACTGTAGAAAACAATAGAGAGCTTTGGTATTTACTTGTTTAAGTTACCATTTAACTTTAACTCTTTGACTGCCAGACGTTTTCAAAAACGGGTTGTCGCCAGTGCCAGCCGATTTAAGCATTTTGAGTGATCTTTCAAGGTCCACAGAAAATGTTGTGTTTGGACTATGGAAACACACATACTACCAAATGAAAGATTGGACTCTCAGCTTTCATCAGAAAAAAAAGTTTGTTTTTACCTTATTCCGTTCTTCAGTAATCAACAATAGAAAATGGCTACTTTCACCGAAATTCTCTCTTTTGAAACAAAAAACGGAGAAAAAGAGCTTTTTGTGAAACGATGTTATTTCATGCACTCTAGTGAATTGTACACTTCTTTTTGTCCATAAATGATGCCACAAACACCTAAATAGTGCTTTACTTCTGTAAAACGCTTTCACCAACAATGAAAAAGTGTTTTTTGATTGCAAAATACGTTTATTTCCATTCAACAGTGTAACAATTTGACAAAACAATTTCGCAAACTATTTACAAATGTGTGCAACTGTGGTACTACTTACAATTATGTGGATGTTTCAAATACAGTTTTTCCTTTTGTAACGCTCTCCTGCGTGCAAGGAGACGCCAGGACTCGCACAACAGTTTACTTTCACTTTCACATTGGTCCGTTTTGCGTGCAAACGTTACACTTTCTTGACGGCCTTTTTTTCCGGGGAATAAAAAGCAAGTAGCAGACTGTACACACTTCCTCCGATGAATATGCATTGGACTCAGGGCACTCTCCGTCGTCCGATCCGCCTGTGCGTGCTCGGTTGCGCTCCGCGTTACGACACCGTCATAGCCGCCGCGTCAGCGGTTCCAATTTCGCCGTCAAGCTCGGATTCACCTTCATCATCATCGAGGATGATCACCGTCGTCATCAATGTACTATTTTAGCGTTGGTCGATGCCTTTCGTCTTGTAAGTGTAGAGCTGCTTGCAAACGCTCGCCATTGCCCGTTCCCTCCTCCATCTAGCTCCATCTAACGTCTTCTACTGCCGCGTCAATGCTTTCCAACCATGGAGTCACCATCATCTTCATCATCGATGATGATCATCGTCATCAACAATGTGCTTTTTTAGCGATGCTTTTGGTCTTTGAAAAAAACGGCTCTGGCGTTAGCTCCTCGCGACCGGCCGCCATTTTTCCTTTGTTTTCCATTCTGATCTCCTGCTCAACGCTCTAGCTCCGCCTCTACTGACGCCCACCCGATCTTGTCAAAAGAGAGTCATCGCTGCCCTCTAGGGGCCAAAAATAGTCATTAGGCTCAAAAAACCTGCTTAAAACTTTCAGGAGAGCTCCGCAAGCCTTCCCAGCACCCGTTTCAAAAAAAAAAAAAAAAAAAATGAGAGGACGTCTTTTAACGTCTTTGGCGCTCCTCCGTAGGTTTTTGCAGAACGTCATTTAACGTCTTTGGCAGTAAAAGAGTTAAAGATTAGTAAAGAAGTAAAAGAGTTAACTGATAACCAAGAGAACATTTTGTTAGAAATTTAAAAAATGTCAATTGTCTAACATTGGGGGAAAAAATCTACGTTTTGAAAAGTCTGAAAACGTATTCAATAAACATGCTTTAAGACATTACAACAAAGAATAGAAAAAAATTTCTATCGGCTCCAAATATCGGTTATCGGCCTCCTACCAATAATTGGCCTCAGTATCTGCCCTGAAAAAAAAACATATCGGTCTATCTCTACAAAAAAAAAGTGTGTCCAAAGTGTACAAACAAGCTAACAACAAAAATTGTTGGCGTGCACTGTTGGTGGATGTCTTGCGCTTGATCTACTAAGATTGCGATCTTTAATTAAGATCTCCAATAGCATCTGCTAAATTGTGTGCACTGTAACAGATTGCACATTCTTTTGGCAACAGGTGTAAAAGTGGTGGAGAACCACTAGGTAGTGGTTTTATCGCTATGACCTTTCACTTACTAAGACCTTGCTTTTCCTATCTATTTGCACCCTTATATCGGTTAAAAGCAGATAAGACCGTGGAGTCAAGCCTAAGTCATTCCCAGTGTTGGCGTGAATAAGACTGGCTATGGACATATTAGACCTTCTTTGGCTTTAGCATAATTAAAACAGTCTTCTAGTAGTTAGTGATAGTAGAGCTGTGCTGTCCTCACGACACGTGACTTTATGCTGCTTAGACAGCCAGCCAACTTTGAAGGAAAAACTTCGCACACAAGATGTACTTTTCTTCTTTATGAAGTTTTGAATATGAATATGAATGTAAACATAGATAAATTAATGTAACTGAAACCGAAAGAAGAAAAAATATACAGTATGTTACTACATTAGACTAATGCAACATACACGTAACCAGCTAACAATGCAAGCTAAAAAGTTAGCTTGATGAGACAAACAAATTTACATACACCTGCGTTCAAATTAAAGTACAAACATAGCCTTAATAAGTCTATATAACCTTATGAATACTCACAAAGACCAATGTCTTCCAAGACTCAAGTGTCTGGAGCACATTAAACGTGTTTGTATGAGTTGTAGACGACAAACTAAAAAGATAGCGTCCTACAAACAAGAATTAGGTCAAAGATCCACTATTGACGACAGATGCTCTTGCAGTACTAAAAAATCAAAACGCTCAACTAAAGGAGTATGTCTCACCCTGACGATTTTTCCACACCAGTTTTAACACTTTACACTATGAAATACACTACTAAACTAACTTATCTTTTAGCAAATATGAACTCATTTATAAGTTACAATTAACATATGACACTTGAGAAATGGGCCTCTTCACCAGAAGACATGACAACAGCATACATTAACACAAAATAAAAGCCAGAAGTTCAGATGAAACTTTACACCACTGTATTTAAAGCCATGTTTTAGATGACTTAACACATCCAGAGTGTGTGGCAGTTGGATGAGCAGTTTGTGCCCATCGTGCGTAATTTTAAATTTGAAACTCTGGACAGCATTCCCAGAAACTCTCCATTTATCACGGAGTTGAATTGAGTTTTGTCATAGGTGACATAGCATGCATGGCACCTTCTTGTGACTGTCAAGTCAGCCTTTGGATCATTCAGAAGCTCCAAAATCGACATAAGTGGATAATAACTGACTTAATTCTAAATTATGAGCCAAATTCTTTTCGGGTACATGTAAATAAGGCACCAGTTTTTATACTGACGATTAGTGTCACATTTATTAATAATTCATATTGTAGCCATGGTCTGTGGAATATAAAATGCCGCATTGGTGATTAAGATATTACATTAGCTAACCTTGCGGGTGAATTCTAAAGTTGCAAACTTTTCAAGAGCAAAGTCCACACATTTGTATCTGTGTGGTATAAAGGCCAGTAAAAAGAACCACTGAAAATGAGCCCCGTAGCCAGAGTGTGCACGCTGTTTCTCACACTCTGTAGCTTTATTGAATCAGATGGAACAGACGATGGGAAGGAAAATAAATGCCACGGCCAAAGTTAGATCGTAGCTTTAATATGATTAAATAAAAAAAATTAAATAAACCTTTTGCAAGTTGCAAATGTTTATTCTTATAATGAAAACTCAACCACTTTCTTTGAAGTAATGTGCCTCATGAGCAGTGACGGTTTCTGGCATGGGCGATGTGTGCGGCCCCACAGGGCCACATTGCAAAGGAGATTTGCTACCTGAAATGGTTTTGTATGGCATAGAGCAGGGGTCAGCAACCTTTACTGTCAAGAGAGCCATTTTAGGCCAAATAAATGACAAAAAAATCTTGCCAGAACCACAAACCATTTGAACGTTGTGATGAACGAAATAGTGTGTTTCGTGTTAGTCTATAATATTTCAGCCAGTAATATGCAGCATCCAAATCATTTTCTTCTACTTTTTGTCTTCCATTTTTGTATTTAAATTAGTTTTTTCAGACTTCATTTTTCATACATTTAGACATTTCTGCCTTTCTGTCAAATTTCTGACAATTTTGGCAATTTTAGGGACATATGGTAATTTTATGCCTCCCTTCTTCTTCTTTCGGACATTTAATGGCTATTTTTTTAAGAAGAAAAAAAGTCTGCCTTTTTGCTACCAATTTTCAGACATTTTTGGCAATTTTATGATAATTTTCAGGACTTCTTTTGTTTTTGGACACTTTAATTACAGACGATGGAAGGAAAATAAATGCCACAGCCAAAGTTAGATTGCAGATTTAATACGATGAAATCTAAAAAATTAATCGTGAATTAAATAAACATTTTCCAAGTTTCCAAGCAAATGTTTATTCTGCTAATGGGCGGTTTGAAAATTTTACCACTTTCTTTGAAATATTGTGCATCATGAGCAGTGATTTCTGGCATTTTCTTCTACCTTTCGTCTTCCGTTTAAAAAAAAAAATACTATTTGAATATTTTCATTTATTTATAACATTTTTCATACTTAGTTTTTTCATATATTTTTTTCAGACATTTCTGTCTTTCTGTCAAATTTCTGACATTTTTCAACATATGGGATTTTATGCCTCCCTTCTTCCTCTTTCAAACATTTTATGGCTATTTTTTTTTATATTTGTTTCTGCCTTTTTTGCTACCAATTTTCTGACATTTTTGGCAATTTAGCAGACATTTTATGATAATTTTTGGGATTTATTTTGTTTTTGGACACTTTAATTACACTTTAATAAATTTCTTGTACATTTTCTTTTTTGCCTTTTTATAAAAAAAAAAATTTCTGACTTTTTTTAATGCAATTCTAAAGATATTTTGTAATTTTCTGCTTTTCCTCTTCCTTTTTGGGCATTTTATGGTGACTTTTTGGACATGTTTAAGAAAAAATAAATAAAAATTCTTCTACATGATGAAAATAAATATTCAAAGAATATATAAATGTATTTATTTATTTATTTATTTATTTATTCATTCTTTCATTCATTCATTCATTTATTTTTTTAAATTCACAGGGAGCCACAGGAGAGGGACTAAAGAGCCACATGTGGCTCCAGAGCCGCAGGTTGCAGACTCCTGGCATATAGTCATGACTTAATGAACAGTGGCGTTTATACAGAGAATTAGCACCCCCTTGTGGAGGCACCGTTTTAAAGCGTGTTAGGAGAGATAGACATTGATTGCTAGCGGAAAACACTGTTTGGGAGTGGGGTCGTCGCAGAGGTCGCAATTCAACACAGGGCTGACATTGATAAGGAGTCATCAACGTAAAACAAATTTTCACTTATCTTGCAAAGTTACATTTACCAGTAATGAACGTTTCATCATGCAGCGCTGCAATGCGCAGCGAGCATACAGATAACACATTTGTCTGCCAAGTCTCATAACCACTAATATTACAGTGCTCTAAATATACAGTATGCTTATGCATACTTTGGCTCATGCTTTTTATTTTTCTAAGGCTCTTGCTTTGGAATCTTGGATCTTGAAGCCATACCACTAACATTTGGAAGCCTGATTTTTTTTATCACCAGCTTGAGTCATCACAAGCAATTTGTTATTCTTGGCACTCAATATGCACTTCGTATGGGCACCATACTGTGAGGTCTTTCTAATTTGTTTAAGTTTGCCAATGATATTAAACGGAATCGGGTAACTAAAAACACCACTCATGTGAAAGACAGACAAATGATCATTTCATTGACAAAGTTACTCAAAGGCTGTTAGTTTGACTGGTAGCTAATGAAGTGATGTGGAGTTGGCTTTAAGGCCATAATGTCACTGACTCATTCTGGATCAATGCCAAAAAAACGGACACACCAAAAGGCGCTGTGCTGTTGGAAGCTCCTGTGACCTTGATTTTACTTTGGGAGACAAAATGATGTATTCCATACGCAAGAGGATTAGGGCGGGCAGCAGGTGGCAGCAGAGTATAAGAGATCAACCAGGGCCATGATGCAAAAAAGCCAATTTCCCCAGTGTTTTCAATAGATTTGTGAATAATGATGAAACCTAGCTATATTCTAATGCTAATTACTGCTAAATGGAAACAGCTACAAATATACTTTTTTCCTGATAAAAGAAGAGACTCAAATTTTTCTCTTGGTCATTCCATGCTCTTATAGCAATAGAACACAATATTCTGTGGGCTTTGCAAAATCAGTAAAAATCCAGTTAAACAGCAGGGAGCGAAGGGGGTTGCTTCAGTGAAAATGGCTGCGAGTGAACGAATTAATGAATTATTCCCACATGCATTCACTTTATAACACCTTTCAAAATTTGCATTGACATGAGTTCATTTGCAATTTAAGATCAAATCCAATCTTTCTCACCGAATATTTCTTCACGAGACACCGTTTTCATCACTCCTCCGCCTCGGTTCGCTTTGTTCTACTAAAGTGCACCTTCATGCTTGCCTTGCAAATTGCAGTTTTTACTTAACACAGCACTTAATTGCCAGCACATGCTTGAGTGGTCACGGTGCCCATCAGAAGCAAAATGAGCCGCAACAGCGCGGCATATATTATTGTGGAATCAGCTGCCATGGTGCCAGGCTTCCACTCTAAGCCCTCGCCTGATTGCAAACCGGAGCCGAGTCCATCTCTGGGGTATCGGGACCAGATGGCGGTGCCAGTAACAGCACTAGGAGGAAAATGGAAGTATGGGATGAGAAATGAAGAGCGGAAGGGAGAGTCAAAGATTGGATGGAAAAGCGGTGTGATTATTAGATTCCTAAACTCAGTTGGCTACGGGTGCATTTGCATAGCCTTGGGTTGGCAGTGGCCCACTTTCCTCTCCTTGTCTGTCTGTGAGATTGCCAGCGCATTCTATTATTTGTCGAGGCGGGTTGTGGGGAAAAAGAAAATAAGAGAGCGAGCACGACAGTCAGTTTACATTCAACCCGTTTCCTCCCTCATGCTGTTAAAAATAAAGGAACAGAAGTGTTTAGGAGTCACAGCAATGGAGAGATTAGAGAAGGACAATTTTCTGCCAACAGTTGAGGCCTTTCTCCTTTTTTTGGGGAGAATGAGACCAACTCAGACGGTTCAAATGACTTCGACACATTAGCTTCTCATCCCATTTTGATCTCAATTACGAAATAGGAACGGCACAGAGCCTGAAGCATATGGTGGTGGCTGAAGGAAAATAAATAATTCATTGCACAAAGATCAGTCTATAATTCGGAACTCAGAAGTGTTTACTTTATAATAAATCTATACACATGAACACTGGTCAGTTACCTCATTGGCTCCCCACAATTTGCTCCCAAATATTGCATGGTCCCAAAAACGTATTTATACGTGTGTTTTTTGTTGGGGTTTTTTTATGCTAGAGCAACAAGCTTTGATGCAGCCTCTGAACTGAAAAAAAATAACAACGCTTAATGCCATGGTAGTTATTACAAAAATGGCCAGCGGGTGACAACAGAGTATGAGAGATCAACAAGGGCCATGTTGCAAAAAGCTGGTTTTGCCATTCTTTTAAACAGATTTGTGAATAATGGTGAAACTTAGCTATATTATAATGCTAATTGCTACAAAACGGAAACAGATAGAATTATAATTTTTTTGTCCTGATGAAAGAAGAGACTCGAATCTTTTCTTTGACCATGTTTTCATTGCAATAGAACACAATATTCTGTGGGCCTTGCAAAATCAATCAAAATCCAGTAAAACAGCCGGAAGCGAAGGAGGCTGGGAAATCAAATTAATCAAACTAGTAGTTTACTTTTCCATGTGACCCGCAGGCGTGGGCAACTTTAACCTGAAGGGGCTCTTCAAATGCGTAATGAGGGGCCACCATTGCACTTGCCCTCCATTGAGCTCCCATAAAGAAATTGGCAATATTTGACAATAAAAAAATAGTGGCGGGCGGATCGATCCAAATATCAATATAATTGATACCAAGTCGGTATCAATATTGGATCGATACTGGAAGTTTAATATTGATCTAGTAGTTTAGTTTTAGTTTGCATCTTTTATGCAATGTTGTAGTTTGGTCAAACAGATAACAGGCATGTCAGACTCTCCCTCCTCCCCTCCTGTGTTTCGATCGTGTGCCGTCATGTGACTTAGCATCTCATAACATCAATAAATCAACAAACTTTGTCCTAATTTTGTGCTTTGTTTTATAAGGAAACAACACAAAAACACTTGAAGGTTGAAAATTGACTGTGAATAAGCAATTTAATGATACAGCTACCTTTAGTTAAAAAAATAATTACATACCATAATTTTTCAAAATGTATCGATATCGGTATCGGCGATACTAGCCCTGTATTTACTTGGTATCGGATCACACACCACTAATAAAAAATCTTTCAGTCAATACAGACTGTTTAGGAGTGTCAAAATGAGTGTGTTAATTTTGAGTTTGTTATGTTTCGTTTTTAGGGGTTAAATTTTGTTTATTATGGGTGTGTTTGTCATTTTTGTCTGTGGTTGGTGTTTGTCATGTGTTCCTGATTCCTCCCCTTGTCTCGTTATGTCTGATCACGTCCACCTGTGTTTCTTCCCTTCCCAGTGTGTCTGACCAATCGGTGCCCTCAGCCTATTGTGTTCCCCAGGTGTCTCATTAGTGTTGGTGTATTTAGTCTGTTGTGTTTGTCCAGTCTGGGTCGGTCAGTTGTTGTTTCCAAGTTTTGTCATTTCACCCATGTCTTGCTAGGTCCTCGTCATGCCACTTGAGTTTGCTTTGATTTAGGTCTTTGTTGTTTTTGCTGTTTCCTGTCGACATGTTGTGCACCACCTTGTTTTGTTTAATTAATAAAACCCTTTTGTTTTGGACTTGCATCTCGGCCTCCTCGCTCTGCCTCCCCACACTTTGGTCCAAAACCACAGCCAACGTGACAAAGTTAATTTAAAGTTCCTTTAACGCCACTAATTTTTTGATGTGCAATTAATGACCACATTTGGAAAGCTGGGGAATTCCAGTCGCAACGCAGCAGACATGTCCACGTCAAAATTTAGCAGTAATAAATTTAATAATAATGCATATATTTTCGGAGACTGGGGTCAAGTTGTATTTTAAGTTACTTGATGTTAAAATTTAGTTAGCTGTTAATATGAAACGAAAAATGCACTCAGCTGTCACCAATGTCTTACAAATGCAATTATGCCATCTAGTGGCAGAAAAATGACCAACACAAATCAATGTCACACTCGTTTTTTACAGCACATATTTTTCATTTGAAGTCAATTTGATGAATTATTGTGAAATTAATGTGTCAATGACTAAAAGATACAGCCATATTTCTATCAGTTTGTCATTTGTACCCACTTTGAGTATGAAAAATACGAAAAAATGCACTGAACTGTCACCAATGTCTTACAAATGCAATTATGCCATCTAGTGGCAGAAACATTAGCTCAACACAAATCAATATCCCACTTGATTTTTACAGTACAGTACATGTTTTTAATTTGATCTATTTGTAGTTCCTAGCAGCTCAGCCCAGAGGTTAAAGTAAGTTATTTTAAACTCGGGGTGTCAAAGTTGGTGTGTTTTTTTTTAGTTAATTTAACGACACTAATTTCATTAATGTGTGATTAATGA
Source organism: Vanacampus margaritifer (assembly GCF_051991255.1). Classification (NCBI taxonomy): domain Eukaryota; kingdom Metazoa; phylum Chordata; class Actinopteri; order Syngnathiformes; family Syngnathidae; genus Vanacampus; species Vanacampus margaritifer. Next base: position 6,186,543 of record NC_135450.1, read on the forward strand.
CCGCCCCTTAAAAAAAGCCTGTACGAAAAAATGCACTGATCTGTCACCAATGTCTTACAAATGCAATTACGCCATCTAGTGGCAGAAACATTACCTCAACACAAATCAATATCACACTTGTTTTTTACAGTACAGTACATCTTTTTAAATTTTAACTAAATTTTAGGAATTATTTGAACTTACTGTATCAATGACTAAAAGATGCAGCCATTTTTCTATGAGTTTAACATTTTTTTCCACTTATGTTAACAAGAGTATGAAAACTTGGGGGGAGAAAAAATATATATTGTACATTTAGAACACATAAAATTGGATGAGACTGATGAAGTCGTGATTAATTACGATTAAAAAATAAAAAAATAGTGGTTGGTCTCGAGACCATGTAGCCATGACAACACACACTCAAGACTCACAAGGTCATAACAACTATTGACCACATAGTCATAACCTGTAAAAACACTACATTATATTTCCAAGGCTTAATTGGATAAATGCAAAACACTGTTGTAGAGAATACCCAACCCACATAAGCTGTAATTGGATCATGTCTTGAGGCAAAACAAATGTATACTCTAAGTAATTTTAGAATCATAAAAGACTACATCATCATATTACTTGACTTTTTATTTTCTTGCGCACTGTGGCCCTGAATGTGCTGACCTGATGCACCAACCTGACTAACCTCATTCATCATTACTGCGGTAAATAATCGACAACGTGTGCTTGATACCAGGTCATTTAATCAATTTGACAAAACTAAAATGCAATAACAAAACTGCCAGCACATGTCTATAACAATGTCTGCATGAACAGCCCATTAGGATATAAACCCCACATGAACAGCTTTTGGAGGTTGCTGAGAATTTCAAAACAAATGAAAAGATGATTGCTTTTTAGGTTCATAAAAGAACTCATTCCTCTATAAAATTGCCAGTGGCAGTACAAATTGAAGTGGGGAGGGGGAGAAAGATTTTTCTTCTTTTTTTTTTACTCTCAAAAAAGTTCAGTTGACAAGTTGGAGAAGGTGCCTTTAGGAGGGTGATGAAACGCAGCACATGAATGACAATAGTGAGAGAAAAAATGTGTTGCATTCTTTTTTCCCATCTTTAATCGCTCCTTGTGTATTCAGAGGCACACATCAAGCTGTCACTTAAAAAATAAATCTTTTGCTGGAAATTATTACCGTTCCAGCTTTGTATCGAGGAGGTTGAATATAACCAAATTTTATAAATCTGGCTTTATTTTTTTCAAATGAAGATAAGTGGGTAATGGGCTCGAACCATTTAACTGTGGAAGTGTAAAATACAAAACAAACATACAATAAATGGCGGAAAATTGGTCTTTTGGAAGGTGAAAGAGAAAATGGAACTGCAATTACACAGTCATTACACAAATTGGTCATTACTGACGTAGCCTTTTAGCATTCAAAGGTGGGTCCAAATGATTGCAAGGTCAACATAACTTTCATTCAAATTGAGAATGATGATTATTGTCCAATAAAAAAAGCTTGTTATTTTTTTATTTATTTTTTTTAACACACAAATAACCTGATAGGAATTGTTTTCAAATGTATATGCTGCTACTGAGTAAACATTATATATGAAGATCAATTTTCCATTATTTTTTTTTGTCTTCATCTCACAACGTTTTGGCTCACTCTCACATGGTCATCAATGTCAGGAGCTGGTTGGTAATACCGTGGAGCATTTAGCAAACCTGACACAACAGATGGTTTGTATCACAAAATAGATTGTTTCAAAATCTGTCTGGGGAATAGCTGACAGAAACTGTTTGGAAAAGGGCAAGCATTGGAAAATAGTCAAACTTGGCGGTCTGTCACATTTATTATGAGTCAGTCAAGTGGTGTGGACTACTTAGTGCTAGCTTGTAAACAGTTAGAGCCCTATTCATTAAGATTCTAAATAGCAGGCGCAAAATTGTGTGTTTACTCGAACAAGTTGAGCGTGATCTACTAAGATAGCTGCCTTCCATTGGCCTTTGTCAACTCTGACGGCACAGGTGCATTGCGCTCACCTTGATAAGGCCGCTTGTGGGTGTCACTGTTTTTCCAGGTCTTGGCCTTGTTTGTTTGTTTTTTCAATATATCTTACAATGTTAAGAACTCACAATTAAATGAGGGTCATTTCATCGCCAGTATCACTTGTACGCAATAGAGCTGTCAAAATTAGTCGATTAATCGACAAGTATTTGATTATCAAATTAACTCATTCGCTGCCATTGACGGTTATAGATGTCAAAAATTCATTTTAGCTATTTCTATTAGTTTGACATTTTTTCCCACTTTTGTTAACAAGAGTATCAAAATCTAGAATTTTTTTATTGTACATTTAGAACGGATATAAAATTTGTGATTAATCGTGAGTTAACTAGTAAAGTCATGCAATTAATTACGATTAAAAAATGTAATCGCCTGACAGCCCTAATTTTTTTGTAATCTTTTCTCTTTTTTTTTCTCTAAAATTTTTTATTGCAATTAATCGCATGACTTCAATAGTTAACTCTCAAATGTTATATCTGTTCTAAATGTACAATATTTTTTTCTAGGATTTCATACTCTTGTTAATAAAAGTGGGGAAAATGTTAAACTAATAGAAATAATACAAAATATTTTTTTACATCTATAACCGTCAATGGCAGTGAATGAGTTAATGGACAACTATTTTAACTCATTCAAACCCAAAAACGTATAAATAAGTTTTTGGAGTTTGAATGAGTTAAAATAAATAAATACGTAAATATAAATACGTTTTTTATGTTGTTGTTTTTTATGCTACAGCATACAGAAGGCTTTGATGCAGCCTCTGATCTGAAGAGGTCGCTTAAAGCAATGGTAGTTATTACAAAAAACGGCCAGCAGGTGGCAGCAGAGTATAAGAAATCAACTAGGGCAAGTGTTTTCAACAGGTTTGTGAATAATGATTAAACTTTGCTATATTCTAATGCTAATTGCTACAAAACGGAAACAGAGACAAATGTACTTTTTTTCCTGATGAAAGAAGAAACTCTAATCTTTCTTTTGGTAGGTTCCATGTTTTTATAGCAATTGAACACAATATTCTGTGAACCAAAATCCAGTAAACCAGTTGGGAACAAAAGGGCTTGCTTCAGTGAAAATGGCTTTAAGTGAAATAAAAATTTGAGTAATCGTTTGGAGCCATTTTTTAATTTAAAATTGTCCAACTCATCTGATTTATATCAGCAGTAATTGTTCACTGATTTCAGTCATCCTTCATAAAAGAGGAATGATTATCTTTTCTTTCTTTTTTTTATCAAAATAAGACTTTTGCAATCATCTGTTTTTGCTCTGGAAAACAATGACCGAACCGATAACAGAGTATAACCTCATTCCCCCTTTTTTAATCACTATAGATATCCAAAGTATGAAATAAACACCAATCACTAGTCAATAAACAGTAATCAGGAAAAATAATCAATAGATTAATCAATTCTATAAATATTAGATTGTGACAGCACTAGTACCAAACTGTGCCTGCTCTAAACGAGACAAATTTGTTATTCCTGACTGCGTTTTATGGAGATTATGACACGTGTGCACATCATCAACACTATTCCATCAAATTGCTATGGTTGATTTAAATACAATCCCAGACTTGCTTAAGAAACTGCTACTAGATTCAGATTCAGACAACTATTTATTCCACGTGGGGCAATTATTTGCAGCTTCCCAGTCTGCACACCCATCAACAATCAGTCCTTGAACATAATCCGTTCTTCCGAAGTGTTCAAAGTCCGAATTGTTCAACCTCCGAAACATTTTTTCCCATAGGAAATAATGTAAATGCAATTAATCCGTTCCCAAGCTCCAAAAACACAAAATTCCTATTTTAATTTTTCTTTATGTTTTTTACATTTGCAGTACAGTGCAGTATTTAAACAATAAAAATACTTTACATTTTTTGTTGTGGTGTGATGGCATCAATGGATGATAAATTCTATGTTAATGCTTACTTTAGTTCACTGCTGAGTTTGTGTATTTTACATTGGGTATATTGTTAGACTACTAAGCGGTTCTTGCATGCGTTGTTTAACGTCAGGCGCTTTGTTGAACCGCTAAGGGGGGTCCTCGTGCCAGTATTTACACAAGTAGTCACGGTAGTGACAACGGCGCGATAATCTCCTTCCTAATTCCACTGTGGTTTGTAGCACTGTATGTTTTTCTTTGCTGCCACTGGCACTGTTATCTTTCTTTGAGCCCATAGCGAAGAAAATTGTCTTGGAAAAATCCAAATGCACTTGCGAGTATGGAGCACCTCCGGGAGTATTCACGAACTGACTGGAAATGAGCAGTGCATCGTCTCAAATACCGCAACGTGAGCATTCGGCATTGCTCGGCATTGCTCGGCATTGCTCGGCATTGCTCGGCATTGCTCGGCATTGCTCGGCATTGCTCGGCATTGCTCGGCATTGCTCGGCATTGCTCGGCTTCGCTCGGCTTCGCTCGGCTTCACTCGGCTTCACTCGGCTACCCGTTTTCAAGGTACGTTCGGCTTAGCTTGCTTTGCTTGGGGGTTCGAACTCCCAAAATGAGTTCAAACTCCGAGGCATTTTTTTACTCCGATTTTTTTGGTTGAAGTCCGATTTGTACGAGTTCCGAGACGTTCAAACTCTGAGGTTCCACTGTAATAAGAACAAGACAAAATAAGAACAATAAAACAGCCGAAAAAATAATTCAGTAAATTGAATGACAATCATTTAAAATGAGTTTGGAAGCTTAATAGCAGAGGGAATAAAGGACTTTGAATACCAATTGGTTTTCCTTTAGGGTACATTCTAACGTCTACCTGAAGGCATGAATTCCTGAGATAGAACATGGTCGTTTTGGCCAATAATTCTTTTTCCTTTCTTGGTCTTCCCAAATTGTGCGAGAAACATACAGTAGTCTTGCCCTTATATGTTTGGCGGTTTAATCTAAACCCCCTGAGGGAGGCGCACACCCATTTAAGGGCCATTAAATGATGATTGATGAGGCATCCCCGCAATAAGTGTGCTCCCTTGCACTACTTTGGAAACAATCTGTTATCCCTAAAACACCAAAAGCCGGGCCACTTTGCTGTATTAGGCCCCGTAATTTCCCTGCGCCGAGGGAATGGAAGTCATTAGCTGTTTAAGTGACAGCAAAGCGCTTCCAAGGGCAAGTTGTCCTGAGATGGAAAGTCCTCATTCTAAGTGAAGGTCAGAGGGCTACAAGTTTGTCACACCCCTTGGGAACCACACATAAAAGACACTCACACTCGCTGTTAAAAATCGCTCTACGGAACATATGGCAAGAATATATTGGGGAAAACAAAACAGTAAATGAAAAAGAATGTGGTCATGTGCTTTAGTTTTTAGTCACTTAAACTATCATCAAGCCCGACTTTGGAACTATCTACAGTAACTTTCTATTCTTTTCTCAGCCATTTTGCACTAGTTTCTTTGGTTTTTAATTCATCACAAATTTTATCTGCTCTAAATGTACAATAAAATACTTTTTCCCGTAAGTTTTCATACTTTTGCAGTGGAAAACTGAGTTCAAATAAAAAAGAAATGCTGTACTGAACAAGTGTGATATTGATTTGTGTTGAGGTAATTTTTCTGCCACTAGATGGCATAGTTGCATTTGTAAGACATTAGTGACAGCTCGTTCGTACAGGCTTTCCAAGTAGGGGGCGGTCCTTAATCACATGTTATTCAGCTGCAGGTTTAAAATAGGGGTGTCAGGTGATAAAAATAATAATAATCGTAATTAATCACATGACTTCAATAGTTAACTCACAATTAATCACAAATGTTATCTGTTCTTATTGTACAATACATTTTTTTGCTCCAAATTTCACATACTCTTGTTAACATAAGTGGGGGGGGGGGGGAATAAACTCATAGAAAAATGGCTGCCTCTTTTAGTCATTGATACAGTAATTTCAAAATAATTCCTAAAATTGAGTTAAAATTTAAAAAGATGTACTGTACTGTAAAAAAACAAAAACAAAAAAAAGAGTGATATTGATTTGTGTTGAGGTAATGTTTCTGCCACTAGATGGCATAATTGCATTTGTAAAACATTGGTGGCACACATTAATAAAAATTAGTGCCGTTAAATTAACTCAAAATAAACACAATCACTTTGACATCTCCAGTTTAAAATAACTTACTTTAACCTCCAGGATCTTCTTTTAGAACAATTTTTAAACCATCCACTTACGTCATACCAGCTGCAAGCTGTTAGGAATCTACAAATGCACCAGAAAAATTAAAAAGTAAAGGAAGTGACTTATTATATTATATTATAATATTCACAAAATTTAACATTTTCATTATTTCAAAAAAGCTTTTTCAATTATCTTGAGTTGACAAACATTTTTGTCAAAAATTATGAATACATCTTATTCTTCATTCTACTTCAAATAAATATTTATTTATTTTTTAAATAGTATTTTTCATTCTGTATTTTCCACTGATGCATAATGTCTAAAAATAGATTTGATTTGTCACTGAGTCTAAGTCAAACTAATTATTAAATTACCCTAAAGTAATTCACTGACATATTTGTTCTTGCCATTGCAAATGTTTCACTTTGAGTTGTTCTAAATAGCCTTTGGCGGCTCATGTCAACGAAATGGAATTTATTCAAGTAATTATGGTGCTACATCGACAGGTAAGAAAGTGTGACTTATTCACTCGGCTAATGAAACTTCAATCACAGCTTTCATGCCACTGAATGAGACATTGACATACGGAATGGATTTTTAGACCTTTAAAATTAAGCACACACTGAGAGGAAATACGTTTTTTATTCCACAGCAAATGAATATGATACAGTATGTTTTTACTGCTTTTTTTTTTGCACCAAACGAGATGTTTACAGAGAGAATAGATGGAACACTATGAATCACCAACTGAGACATAAAGAGACAAGCATAGGACATAAACTGTGATTCAGGACATACTACAGAAGTAAAATGATTGTCTGGTTTTCATTTCCACACCACTTGTCATAGTAAATCAAACATTTGAGACTTATCATAAAGTATTTCATGAAGGTAGAATTACCAGGTGGGAAGCTTGTTGAAAAAGAAACAGCAGAGAATCCATGCCAAAAACAATGTTTATCGACTGAAGCAGAATTGGCAATTTGCCCCCACATTACATATGACTGATTATTGGATGCACGTGAAGACTCATAGCATTGCATTTCTTTTTTTTATAAGAATGGCTCCACTGTTTTGTGGAAAACAGACACAAGTGCACAAAGCAGATTGTCGAATAAATCACTGGAAGAACAAAACAAATGACCTGATTCTTATTCTGGCCACAGTCCACATTTACTTGTTTGGCACATGCCAGTCATAAACACTCAGCTGTTTACAAAGTTGCCACATTTATTAGTTATTTTACTGATTACTTGCTTTAAAAAGTAACTATGTTAGATAACAAGTTACTTTAATTGTTACATTCATCAGATACTGACAACCAGTGTTGGGCAAGTTACTTCCAAAATGTAACATATTTCATATTACTAGTTACTTGCATTTGAAAGTAATACGTTTCTTTACAATATTACCATCTGTGTGGAGTAGTGAGTTACTCAAGTTTAAGTTACTTTTTTTTTTTTTAATCAGGGATTAATGTATTTAATCATGATTTTGAGATTTTAAAAAGGAAATGAAAAATTTGCAACCATAGCTGGTAAAGTCAACTTGTAATGAGGACCTTTAACTATATAGCATGTGGTATAATATTGAATATTTTTACTCTATGGTGTGAGATCACTGCCTCCGATTCATATTTGTATCAAGATGCATTTTTTTCCAAACATAAATGTTGGAACTGATATTTGGTCCGGTAAATAAATAATCCCAGGCTGTACATCATAAATAAAATTATCAACATACTCAAATTAATTTACATACAAGGGAAAGATGAGTTTATAATTGGCAAAAAAATAATAGTGATAGATGAAGTATAATTGATAACTGGTCTAACAAAATGGATGGGTGAAAGTGTGTAATAAAAGAAAAATATCTATGCTATGTTCACACTGCAGCCCAATTCAGTTTTTTTTTTTTGCCCATATATGCGACATGTGTCTGATGTTTTCAAGTATCCTTCTTTTATATTCTTAGGTTTGTTTACATTTTGACAATTTCAGTCCATACATTTGTTATTTAAATGACATATTTAATATTTTCTTTCCAATGTTTTGACGTCAACCGGATTTTTTTTCCCACTCTCTCTTATTTACTAATGTTAATTGCAAGTAGAAGCAAATATTGTAATGTTTAGGGACTGTTATGAGTAACTGTAGTCTGATTACTTGTGTGGTTAAACTAACGCGTTTGATTAGTTCTAAAAATGTGAAAAACGCAATTTATTTGTTCTGGAATGCTAAAGTCATAAGTAGGTTTAATTTATTTTTGTGCCTCCGTGGTAAACACAAATCTAAATGGAAATTTGTTGAAGGAAATAAAATGCATTTTCAAAAACAATACCCAAATGTTTTAATAAAAGGTCTTGGACGGTCTTTAGTCAAATCACACAAAGAACAACGGAATGTCTAACATCTTCTTGTACCACCGTGGTTGAAATTACTCCATTTTAGGAGCGGTTTTGTCTCATGCAAATGAACTACTACTTACTCCGCCTCTTGCAAAGCATGATGATAAAAGACAATCCTAGGGTGTTATGGCAAAGCAATCATTAATTACTCAGTGCTTTCGACTTTTGGATTTTCCCTTCTAATGCTGAATACTGTTTTGCAAATGACGAGCTACGAATCTAGTAACTTTTTACAGTGTTATTCAGGGGTTAAACTAAATAGTCGACTATTGGACATTTTTTCTCGGCACATTTGTGATTATTGCTTTAATTCGATTGTTCGCCACTCATTGCGCACACATTGTCACCTCGCAGAAATTAGTGGTGGGTGCTGAATGAGCCTCCGTAGGATGAAGGGAATTTTATTAGCTTGCCATTCAATTAATCATCATTGAACACACATTAAGAGGGGCATGACAGCATCTTACGTAGATGGTAAGTCACTAAAATGATAATTGCTTGACTTTACTTGACAGATGAAGAGCGTAAATGACTGGAAGGTCAGAGTGAGAGTTTCATCTAAAAAAATTTTAATAAGTAATACACTGTAAATGGACGCTGACCGTTAAATAAGATGCATTCAATGAACTGCAGGGTGGGGCTGGGCAATTAATAAAAATTTTATTGTGATTTCGATTTTGACATTTCATGATAATAAAACATAGAAAAAGAAAAAATATTAACGTGCCGAATGGCGCGGGAGGTGTTGGCCCGTTCTTAAGTCATTCACTTGCAGCCATTTTCACTGAAGCAACACCCTTAACTCCTGTTTTACTGGATTTCGACTGATTTTGCAAGACCCACAGAATATTGTGTTCTATTGCTATAAAAACATGGAACCTACCAAAAGAAAGATTAGAGTCTCTTCTTTCTTCAGGTAAATAAGTATATTTCTGTTTCCATTTTGCAGCAATTAGCATTAGAATATAGCTAAGTTTCATTATTATTCCCAAATCTGTTTAGAACTGTTGGTTAATGAGCTTTTTTTCAACATGGCCCTGGTTGATCTCTTTTGCTCTGCTGCCACCTGCTGACCGTTTTTTGCAATGACTATCATTACCTCAACCATTCTCTGCAGTTCAGAGGCTGCACCAAAGCCTTCTGTATGCTCTAGCATAAAAAAAAAAAACCATAAAAACATCTTTGGGACACTTAAAACATTTAAAATAGAACATATTTATACGTTTTTGGGAGCAAATGAGTTAAGTTGTGAAGGCATCTTGAATGCACACAAAAAATGGCGGCAATAGACACCCAACTATTTGTATACAAGTAGTTGAAATTAAATTTTCCTGGTCAGAAAGTAAACAAATTCAATCTCTGTGAAAAGATGTTTTTGGACAAGAATTGCACATAACTCAAACAAGAATGTTAGCAATGATGCAAGTGCTACATGGACGATGAGGTACCAGACTAGTCAGCGATATCAACGTTGACTAAACTAGGTTAACTAGCCATAATTTTTTAAGGTACCTTGGATTCCTCAAAGATGAAGTGAGGTGATATATAAGGGAACATTAACATGACACCTGGTTGTCAAATATCAAAAATATTAAATTGGTACACTTTGACACCGACATTTTGAGCATTACATTAAGAAACTGTCAGTATCGCCTGTTGGGTGATTCATGATTTTCTGTCACTCTGAGCTGAAACAATTTGCGAATTAGCCCCTTATCAAAGTCGATGAATCAAGTAATGAGATGAGTCGAGGAAAGATTTTTGGCTTGTGAGGGTGCTAATCAAGCTTTTAATGAACTTCAATGCAGTCTTTTGCTCTTTCCCAGACAAATAGCTTGCTAAACTAGGTACACTGATTAGCTTACAAAAAATATGCATGTGATTTTCAACATTAAACGTGAATAGATATGGAAAAAATAATAATAATAAAAGTGCAAATAAAAACGGATACAACCCAAAAATGACAAAATAAAAAAATAAAAGATAAAAGTAAAAAGAAAAATGGATATAGAAATATCATAAAAAAATTAAATACAAAAACATAAATAGAAATGGGGGGTTGGGGGGCAAAAAATATATATATACTAGGGGTGTCAAAATACCTCTAATATTTTTAGCGCAGGATTAATGCGCCCCTTACTTGGAAAGCCTGTACTGGGGGAATTCCAGCCACAATGCAGCAGACGTGTCCATGTAAAAATGTAGCAGAAATAAATGTAATAATAATACAAATATTTGTGGAGACTGGGGCCAAGTTATAGTTTACAATTTTAAAAGTGTGCAGAAGTTAGTTCGTGTTAAAGATTAGAGAGCTCTTAATATGAAAAGAAAATGAACTGAGCTCTCACCAACGTCTTATAAATACAATTATGCCATCTAGTGGCAGAAAAATGACCTCAACACAAATCAATAACACACTCGATTTTTACAGTACTTCTTTTTAACTAAATTTTATGAATTATTATGAAATTAATGTGAAAATAAATACAAAAATAAATATATACAGTACATATACAGTTCTCATTCAATGCCAGCCAAGTAAAAATCAAAAAAGTATACCCGGACTTCGCGGAGCGTTCCTGGGAAAAAAGACTGCGTCCTCTGGCATAACATTTGGCAAACTGTCGGCCCTCTATCTCCAAAGCACAAGCCATACACCGTTGGAAAGGCCCTAGGCCCCTGGAGCCATTTCCTGGAAGTCCTCCAGGAACCGGGAAAATGTTCAAAATTCACCCGGGGGGCAATGGAGCCTCCCCCAGGTACGAGGGAGTCCGGTACGGCCCCCTGGGGGTATCCCCGGGTCCTCCGGGGGGACCTTCAGGAATCGTGAAAATGGTAACTCATTCACTGCCAGCCCAGTAAAAATCGATCTTTGGACGTCGATAGCCGTCAATGGCAGATGTCAATCTATCAATAAAAACTGACTCACGCATAACCTAAAACCAAGTTGGATTAGGGTTAATTATTCCAAACTGCACTGTACCGACGTGACCTAAACCTTAACTACAGAAATTGATGGAAAGCTCCCATTTTATCTGATTCATCCTTCTTCTTTGTCTGTCAACATCTCAGCTTCTCGCTCATGTCTTTATGTGTATTTATTCGTTGCTTTGTTAAGAGACACAACAGTGTATTTGTGAGGGATCGTCAAGAGGACACAAGAGGAAGAGAATCCGCCTATTGTGAAGAGCTGACATGATGGCCATTACAATCGTCTGACGGCCAATTATAACTTCTTTTCCACTGTGAGTTGAAAAAATTGACAGGATTTCCAAGTCTGAGTGAATTTCAGCCTCTCTAATGACAGTTAACAGTGAGCGATTCCACAAAAGCTTCCGTTACACAAACCCAAAAATTGTGCACGTCAAATTTCAGCTGAAGGCTTCTGTACACAGTGAGAGTGCAGTTATCACTGAAGTAATACATTTTTCGAAGGTTTAAAATATTTCAGAAAATATTTAAAATCTCTGTACCAAATCAAGAGCTGTATTTTTATCCCTAAAGCTTTGATTCCATTTCAGATAGATTTATTGGTTACATTGCAGTGTCACAATTAAAGAGGACACAAAGTATCTATCACTTACATTGAGGCTTTCATTCTTTTTACAGGCACTCGTTTTTTGTTGTTTTTCTTTATTTCCCACTCCTTGGGCTCTACTTTGGCAAGTCCATTCTAATCATATTGTGTTGGACAGTCACACTGGCCATTGGCCCGGAAGTATATGGGGCGGGGTATACTGTCACTTACTTTGAGAAGGGCCTCATAAACAGGCTCATTTCAACAAGACAAGAAATATCATGTGTCGTTAATTCTTCATCATTGGGGTATTTTGACAACGGCATATCACAGGCGTCATTTTTATTAAAAGACTTGGGAACTTTTTTTTTCAAAGGTACTTGTCTCCTTTAAGTCCCTTGTTTCGTATTTCTGGGTTACATCCTCCACTGTCACTATGTCGGCAAAACATATCCCAGAACATGGTGACCCTGGAGCTTTGCTCATGGGTAACTTGACATTTATATACACGTACAAAATGTAATCAAGGGATACAATCTGTGCAGATTCTTTTTCAGGTGACCCGCTTTTACCGAAATGGTCCTCACCTCTGCAGGTCTCTGAGGTAGGTGGCACTCAGAAAGGTGAGAACTAAAAGCTGGCAAGTTCTAATAGCAGAGTCATACGCTGTCATTGAGGGACTGCAGAATTATTGGAGCGGACAGAATATAAGAGGTATGAGAGCGGTAAGGTGATGAACACAAAACGGATTCTTTAGATCAATGGTTTTTCCAACAATAAAGAAGAAAAGAGTACAGAATACAGAGTTCTTAGTGCAGAACCCTGTGAAACCATGTTTGACCATGTGTGTCCTTGCCATGACATAAATTTTATTAAACCGTCCCACGGATTGGTAAACTATTACCTTTAGAAAATGTAGGCATGTCTAACGTTTTACCAAAGTGTACTTTTAGCACAAATTCAAGTGCAAAATGAGTTTGTATTTTTTTTTAAGAAACTATTGTTGATAATAGAACTAAAAAACAAGTTAAAAACAAATCTATAAAAAATAAAAAATCACGAGTACTGCTTCATGCAAGCAAGGCCATAATACTGCATACAAAAAAAGCTAGGATTCTATACAAATATTTATAATCAAACACACTGTTATTTCATCACAATGAACTGTGTTTTCACTTACTTTTACATTGTACTGAATTTATAGTGTTACAAGCAAGCCAAGACTGTCCAAAGTTGATCTCAAACTGATGTCATTTCCGCATAGATGCTAACGTTAGCTATCCCAGTTGTTGCGGCTTGTTACAATCCAGATACTGCAGTATTAGACTCCACAGTCTAGACTAGTCACTTTTGTCTCCTTACATGACGAAAATCCCCAGGTTGAGAACTACCGGCAGACCCACAAAAAATCAAGCATGTACGGCAAAAATGTGATAAATTAACCAGCTCTTTAACCAGCCGATACTCTACGTAAGGCTGTCCAAAGTTCATCTCAAACTGATGTCATTTCCGCGTAGATGCTAACGTAAGCTAGCCCAGTTGTTACGGCTTGTTACAATCCAGATACTGCAGTATTAGACTCCAAGGTCTAGACTAGTCACTTTTGTCTCCTTACATGACGAAAATCCCCAGGTTGAGAACTACGGCAGACCCACAAAAAAATCAAGCATGTACGGCAAAAATGTGATAAATTAACCAGCTCTTTAACCAGCCGATACTCTACGTAAGGCTGTCCAAAGTTCATCTCAAACTGATGTCATTTCCGCATAGATGCTAACGTTAGCTAGCCCAGTTGTTGCGGCTTGTTACAATCCAGATACTGCAGTATTAGACTCCACAGTCTAGACTAGTCACTTTTGTCTCCTTACATGACGAAAATCCCCAGGTTGAGAACTACCGGCAGACCCACAAAAAATCAAGCATGTATGCCAAAAATGTGATAAATTAACCAGCTCTTTTCTCCATAATTAAAAACCAAGTCGTAGCAAAAGTACCTTCAAATGGTGTGACGCTTAAAGAGCAAAATAACTCTCATCTAAATCCCCTTGAACATCAAAAAGTCAGTACATCAAACCATTAGCTGGTGTACTTCTTGTGATTTTTGAAAGCACAATTAGCATCACAGAGTATCGCGATCACCTTACTCATTAGATGCCCTCCAGATGTGTGCTGCTTATAGCCCGGCTCTCATCTCAAGGACGGCCACCTGGCGTCTGCCGAGAGCTGCCTGCTCATCACGGTTTGATTCTGCCAGCGCCAGCAAACTGCTGTTTTATCGGGACGGCTAATTATAGGCAGAGAAGGATGTGGGAACAGCATCCTGCCTCCAGAGTAACACAACGTGCCCACACGTTCGTTTTGGAACACGTACGCAGAGAGACGACCACAGGCTGACACGGGCGTTACAAACATAAATATCCACTATCCATCAATCACAAGAGCAGGATATAAAAAAAAAAAAGATGACAACTAACAGCACGGCTGTGGTTTGCTAGTGGCAGAAATTGTTCTTTGACCCCTATTTGGGGCCCTTGACCTGTGTGGTCTTTGTTTGTATCCTGACCATAACCCTGTGTTGTTTGGTTTAAGTCCAGTAGAGATGTCAACGTCTACCACAGCTCCAGAGGATGTTGTTTTAGAATTAGAAGGTACCAGAGTTCACCTTCTGCATTTGTTTTTTCGTTTTGTTTGTTATACAGCTGTGCTTTTAGCTTTTTCACTTTTTTTTCACTACAATTGAAAGGTTAATAGGATATGCTGTAAATTGCTAAATCTATGAATACAACAGCCATACATTATAGCCCAAATTGCACCCAAAGTGTCAGTTGAAAAGTTCTGTATATGTCATGATTTTTTTGTTCATGTTTGAATTATCATTAATATCCATCTAAATACGGCACGGTGGCTGACTGGTTAGCATGTCTGCCTCCCAGAGCAGAGGAAGTGAGATCGAGTCCGGGCTTTGGCCTTCCTGGGTGGAGTTTGCATGTTCTCCCCGTGCCTGCGTGGGTTTTCTCCGGGTACTCCGGTTTCCTCCCACATTCCAAAGACATGCATGGCAGGTTAATTGAGCACTCCAAATTGTCCTTAGGTGTGATTGTGAGTATGGTTGTTCGTCTCTTTGTGCCCTGCGATTGGCTGGCAACCAGTTCAGGGTGTACCCCGCCTACTGCCCGAAGCCAGCTGGGATAGGCTCCAGTGACCCTTGTGAGGAAACGCGGTTAAAAAATGGATGGATGGATCCATCTAAATATTTTCTACCATTTACCCTATTCAAGGTGTGTCTGAATGTATTGATTGCATGTGTGATGTACTGTTAAATATATGTGACATGAATCGTGTGTCTTTATCTAACAAGCTTGTCTCCTAATATTGATGTTTCAAAGTTGGAGGTGGAGACGGTCAAAGGAAGGGTTGCAAACCAGTGGATAAACAAGTCCCCATTGCTGATATGTAAGAGCTTGTTATTCTTATGAAGGAGCTAAATCAGAAAGGGTTTTCATCAACAGTATGCCGAAGTGAATGTGAAATAATGCAGGCATGTTAGAGACCTTAGCGAAAAAGACAAAGACTGTGAAAAAAATATATATTTTCAATCGCGTTGCCTGCTTGGTTATAAAACGAAAACAGAACAACTGCTACCCTGGGTTTGCTTTACATAAGGTGCTATTAAAACGGGAATGAAAGTTTCGTTTTACATATGGATGACGTTATTGCTGTTATTCCAGAAAAATCCATATCTCACTGAGCAGCAAAAGTTGTCATGTGTTTGCGCATGGAAGGTGGATGCAAAATGTTGCAAATATGTTCCCAATGAGTTTTTGCTCGTGGCACACAGCTGTTCTTATCATAAAGAAATTTACGATAAGAAAAACTGCAACAAGAAAAACAGTTTGCAACCTTTTAGGAACCCTGGCGGGAAAAAACATCCACTAAGAACGCAAATACTTGTGCCTCAGTGAGATATGAGCTTTAGTCTACCTAAAGCCCGTATCCCACTGAGGGGCAAAAGTTCGCGACGTTAGTAAATGTTGATTTCACGTCAGGGTTTATTCAAGGTCGCAATGTTCCTAAATGTACCTAAACATTCTCTAAACAGCCTTAATGGTTCTCTAAACACTCTTAATGTGTTTTTCTGGTCACATGTTCAACATTTCCTTGCGACAAGAAAAAACATTAAGACTGCTAGAGAACAATTAAGACTGTTTAGAGAACATTTAGGAAATGCTGCAACCTTGAACGAACTCTGACGTGAAATCAACATTCGCTAGCGTGACAAATGTTCAGTGGGATACGGGCTTAAACCTGAAATCTGAGTGGACTTCCTCTAAAAT
Source organism: Vanacampus margaritifer (assembly GCF_051991255.1). NCBI lineage: Eukaryota > Metazoa > Chordata > Actinopteri > Syngnathiformes > Syngnathidae > Vanacampus > Vanacampus margaritifer. The sequence goes on from NC_135450.1 coordinate 6,202,971, forward strand.
GCAAAACTTTGAATATTTGTTTCCAGACCAGCTGAATTAATTAGTTCAATTAATTTATAGTATGTTCACGTTAAGCTAGGCATAAACACGACCACAACAAAAATACATCATCAATGGAGCCTCAATATGTCAAATCACCATGGCAACAGAGGAAAAATGGCAAGTTATAGCAACTATGAAAACATATTCAGTAAAAAAGACAACACTCCTACGGTGGCGAAGGACAACGAAGCGGCGTGGGAGCAAATTGATGTTTGACTGAATACAAAAGTTAGAATGCACTACTGTTTGATACACCTACTTAACATTTAACCACACTTTAAATCACAGCATGTAGATGAAAAGATGCCGTTTTAATTAACATCTGATTTTTATTTTGTTGCAATCCGGTGTTAGTGAAGTGTACTTGGAAGCAACTGAACTTTCAAATACCCTTCATCAGGTAAGGAAGACATATGTTATGAATTTAATCAGTGGTTCTTAACCTGGGCTCGATTTAATCCCAGGGGTTCAGTGAGTCAGTCTCAAGGGTTCGGCAGAGGTCAAGACACACACCTGACTCAAAGATTTCGTTATACGCCCTGTTTGGCCACGCTACATTACTTGGCGTATCTACGCTGCAGGCAATTTGGTGCGCTCAGTAGTCGACTTGTGCCTGTTGTGATGGTACGTCGTGTGATTTCTTTAGTATTGTAATCCTTTCATACTAACTATGTCGAGCAAAAAAGGAAAGTGGTGGGACGAATGTGTGCAATATGAATTCACGTGTATAGCAGAACGTATGGTGTTCCACAGGGTTCAATTCTGGGGCCTCTGGTGTTTTCATTGTATCTGCTGCCCCTGGGTTCCATCGAAAGAAAATTCTATGAATATAGAGTTGACTTGGGAGTCAGCTAAATGCCAAGTCGAGCGAGTCTAGTCCAGCTATCTGTAAGGTTGAAGACCACTGAATTAAATACAAAAAAAATAACATACTCTGAAAAGTAAGTAGCCAAACAACAACCAATGAAAACTAGCTGAGAAACATTAACAACACATCAGTATCACTTTGTCATGGAGATTATTACGCAGCTATGGAAGTTATGAGTGTTTTGAGTTATTCCTTACAAGGTGAATATTATGACTGACAGAAATGGATCAACACAAAATCCTAATGCAGAATAAAAACTAAGAAAAGAAAGAATGAAAAGAGCATTTTAAACAAGGCTTGATTTCGCTTCAGATGTTTGTTGCCTTGATCAAGTCTGAGGCATTTATTTGCTAAATGTCAAGCTCACTTTGAGCTCCGCAGTGTTTGTCCTACTATCATCATGAAGAATCATCGTAAAAAGCTTTAACACCTCAATACATCTGTTGACAGCACTCCATTTGTCAGACACATCACCAATCACAAACAGGATAAAAAGGCCCTGCTGAAGTGATGTGTTTGTTTGTCAGGCTCGGCATTCCGCAGATGTTTGGCTCTCACATCAGTTTGATTACAAATGTCTCATTTTGGTTTAATTACATTGCCTTATTCCCTTTACTTTGTCTTTGAGCAATCAGTGCGCCACTCATGTATTCTGAGTATATCCAAAATCTGTGTAACTGATGTTGCACTTTAATTACTTTGTTTTGTTTTTTTCAACAAGTGTTACAGCTAAGAAACTATTAAGAACAACCCGTCAGAACAAGTCTTTGTCATACACTTCATTACATAGACTGTAAATGTAACATACAAATCCCTTCTGGATCATGTTACTGGAACAGTCAATATTGTTTCAAATTTCCAAAAAGGCATAGTTTGATGTGTTTCTTCTGGAAGAAGTTGAGCAAATATTAGAATTTAAATTGTAAATGCAGCTTTATGTAAAACAATAATTTTTTTCAGATCCTCCTACTTTTTTGCCATGACGTTCCATATTGAACATCCAGTGACAAGAATGAGTGTGTTAGCGCAGGGGTGTCAAACATAGAGCCCAGGTGCCGTCATGGGGGTCCATCTGGCCTTTTTTATCTCTACAATTAACTGTTGTTGATCATTTTGTCCACTGGGCGGCACACTTACAACCACTTAAGTGATATTCTGAAATGTGTTCCTTTGGCTGTTACGATTGGGTGCAAACATTTTGCACTCATTTTTGTTAAGAATGTATTTATTTATTTGCAATCAAATAATCCAAAAATGGGAATGTTTTACTTGTAATTATATGCAAAAAAAATAAATATAAAGAAATATGTTGACCTGTCATTATTTATGGCTTATGAGGGGACGGACAAACTGACAACCAGCCCAGATCAAATCTGGGTGAAAGGGGCCCCTGAAATTTTGACATTTTTATTTGGGGTGTACTCATTTGAGGTTTAGCAATTTCAGTGTAGCCCTATGGAAAGGTAAAGATTTTTATTTATTTTTTATGTGAGGGGTTTATTCACATTTGTGAGACTCAATAATGCACCAAGAGCCATTTGAAACGGTCAGAAATAACAAAATACTGTGGTCTACAATGTGACTTAAAGCTCTATCAGAATTTTCTGTTTACATATTTTTACCCAAGTATTGCTTATAGGTAGGCTACTTCATACAAGACTATGTAATTCAATGCCATTTTCCGTTTCCCATTCTGCCCTGACTGCTTGCTCGCAAAATCATCCGGAAGGCTAAAAGTAAGTTTTCAAAGCTGATACCTAAATAGCTTGTGAATTCATGTTTGAAATTGTTTTCCCTGCTAAGATGATGCCACTTTATTCCCCCTGTGCTACATTGCAACAATTTAAGCTAAATTGTTCTTATCCTGCTGCTCTATTGTACTTTGTGAAAATAATTTCTTTCTCCTGAAAGGTTTAACCATTGGGCAGAGACTCTTTTTCTAGACAGTAGCCCAGTCCAAGATTGTCCTCTGTATCCACCACTTAAGATTCAGCAACTGCCAGAACATTCATGTTTCAATGTATGACCACCAGTGACTTAATGACAAGCAATCATCTTATGGCACCAGCTCAAACCAGATTCCTTCTCTTATGAAAGCTCTGAGCATGGCTCATTCGGATTCCAAATTTGGACTTTGGTTGTAGTCGGAATGTAAATGTCAATGAATGGCCAAGATCGTGTCTTCTGGATGTAGAACTTGTCATTAATACACAGCAAAATCGGCTGTTAATTCAACACCTACAGTGTTAAATTTAACACTTCAAATGTGCCTTTATTGGTCTGGACTAAATATAGTTAAAACAACACTTGAAAGTGTGTGTTTTTTTCACACTCACATGGAGTTAAAACAACTCCGATGGTAATATTAGCCAACACTGGTCAGTAATGATTTTACACTTAAGTGTCTAGTGTAAAATCTCGTCTATGTTTTAACGCTCAACATGAGTTGCTTTTATTAACACTAGAAATGTTAATATTGCCTAAATGTTTAACTCTGAGTTTTAAAAAAAAAAATACTACAGTTGAGTTTATCAATGACAAAGTGTTTGAGGATTGTTAGAGCAAAACAATTTTTCCCTTTGCATGGTTCAGCTTTCACAGTGCTGGAATTGGATCCTTATCAAAATAAAATAAAATAATTGATCACCTGAATATTTTCAACAATGGTGCGATGTGAGTAGTGAGATCAATAGAAATAAGACTAAATTAAATCGCATATCAATCGATCTATCAAAATGGCCATTCTTCAAAACCAACATTTGCAAGATCTTGGTAGAATTAATTTTACGATCAGATTTGTAATATGGGAAACACATTACAGCAATGCAACCCTTGACAGTGTATGCTCAGAATCGCTAACAAAGGGCAGCCATGACTGAGTCCAACCCTAATTGGAAATCAATCGGACTTACTGACAGCAATCCGGACCAAACTCTGACACCGGTTTTACAGGGATCGAACAGCATGCATCTAGTATTTATTGAAAAATATATTTAAAAAACGAATTGTCTGATTTATGTTACACCGTCACAACTCTTCCAATGACACCCTCTCACCGTCACCGCAACGTTGTGCACTCAACTTTATCTTATTACTGCAAGCTAGATTAAAATCAACACATTCCTACATCTTTATTGCTGGCATGGTGGAATATTCTGTTGCCGTTGTTAATGAGCATTACTGCCGGAGTTGAGTTATCGAGCTCCAAAATAGCATGTTATACATCCATGTCTTGACAGCTGCATGACAGGGTGCGAAATAGGACATGTGGCATGAGAGTGCGAAGGTTGTGTTTGCATCTTGTTGTGCGAGTCGTGTCGGCTATGCTGTCAGTGTGCAAGAGTTTACTGTATGTAGCGGCAACGAGGTGACCACCTGCGGGAGTGACAGCAATGGCTCGGAGCCAATGTTGTCTGCCATCCATCTTTAATGCTGGCCTTTGACAATGAAGCATTGTATTTTTTTTAGATTATGAGATAAAGCAAAATGATTTTTTTTTTTATTCATACAACAATAACGTCATGTTTTTACTCATATGGAAAATTCTACACAGTATTGCAAATTAGAATTCCTCCATGACACAAGGTCATATGTTTCTATAACTATGTTCTGCATTTGAGAAGGAATTAGCAATAGCGTGGGCATTCCAGGGCTAAGTTCATTCCGGATTTTGGGGGGTGAATTACATTTTCAAATGAAGCTACATTCCATGAAAACACAATAGCACGTAGCTGTTTTGCATTCTTTTCACGTGTGATTCCGAAAAGACTATATAAACTACAATTTGGTGATGTATGCTAATTTTATGTGCACCCTTTTAGTCTTTAACAACATGCAGCTTTTGATTACTTTGCGCTTTTCTAATTAATCAGCCGGAAAATGTAAAAGTGACCCTGGGGAGGTATTTGTGACCAACACATTGAGCTAACTTCAAAATAATTAGATGACAAGATAACCTTTAACTTGTGCAATCTGCCAATTAAGGCTCCTTCTGCATATCACAAAAAAAACTAAAGAAATGAGAACACCTTTAGCGTTCGAAAAGACTGAAAAATGTGTCGCAGTTAATGAGAATTTTCCATTTCGGGACACAGTCATTGCAATGTTCATTTTCAATGTCCAAAGGCGACCCTCATTTCAGTCTTTGATGAGTTTGAATTGTCATGAATAATGTTCCAGTAGTTAAGAGGAGATCAACCCTGACAAGTAACATCAGCACTCACAAACTCATTGAGTGTGACATGTTTTGAGCTAAAGAAAGAATAGAAAGCACAACAACCCAGACATTCGGATTACGTCAGAGAATTTAACAAAAAGATGACAAATAGTCTTGTGTCCAAGCACAGAAGAGAATAAGAAGAGAAAAAAAACTGGGCACATAAAATGTGGCCTGACTTGTGAGTTTTCCATTTAACCAATTTTTTTTGCTTTGACTTACGAGCAGAAACTTCAATTATGAGCTCTTTATGGTGGCAGTAATTTTCACAATAAGCTACACTTAATAATAATAATACAGGAAAAAAAATAAAAAATAATAATAATAATAATAATACCAAAAAAATGAACAATCCTCTGAAAAAGAGACTTTAAGCTTTTTATTGCCAGTTGATGTTTACCGTCAAACTAAACATAAACATTGTGTACGTAAAACAAACACACAGCTTTGCTTTTTAGTTATTCAGCCAACTTAGTGCTAATGCTAACATAATGGAAAATGCAAATTTAGATGTCCACTATAACATTAACTAATTAATTTAAATATCACAAGTTGTTCTCACCCTGCCATCTCACTTTTTCAACTACTGGTCTCAGTGAAGTATCTCAAAGCAAGGACTAGCAGGTACGGGAGCAGCTTTTTTTCCCAAAGCAGTGGCCTTTTTTAAACCGTCTAATCATTATTACATCTTTTTTTAATGTTTATTTGGTTGTGTGATGAGTGTGATTAAAAGGGATTCTTGACTCATTTAACCATTTTTAGCAGTAAGATGTTAATATTTTGTCTACAATTAATATGATAACTCCATTATTTTTCATGTACAATTAATACCTTTAAAAACACATTTTGTCACTCGCTGTCAACTGAAAATTACATCACGTGGACTCAGGGCTCAGGTAATGACCAATCATGGCTCAGTCTGCGAACGTCACATGAACAAGCCCAGAAAACAGGTGAGCCGTGATTGGTCGTTACCTGAGCTCTGAGTACCTATACATTGACCATGAAAAATAATTAAGTTATCAAATTAATTATAGGTAAAATGTTAACTTGTTACTGCTGAAAATGGCTAAATGAGTCAATTATCCCTTCAATGCTATTACAGTGTTTTTGTATTATTGCTGCACGGATGACGCATCCAACTAGAGTGCATTTCATCGTCAACAACAATTCACAGTCATGTATTCTTTATCTTCTGTAGGGAGCGGACATCTATACTGTACAGACGTCCATGTAAGTATGCTCATGTAAGGATGAGGAGCCATTCAATTATTATTCATCTGATGCAGAGAGACAAAAAATATTAAATTCTTATCATTATAGTATGGTTTTATAAATACTTTTGTCACAGATTGATGGCATTTCCATTCATTTCAATGGGGAACGATGACTTTATATGCAAGTTATTCAAGTTACATGGTCATGGAACGAATTAAAGTCTCAAGGAACCACTGTATATATATGTTGTATGCATGTGTGTTAAATTCATATACGCCTTATTTTGCACATTAAAAACAACATTTTGACATGTATATGTATTCAGACTCCTGCGCAGAAATCTGACACTTATTGAATATACAGCAGGACTGGGATGACACTGGACTAGTCTTTCCATGGTTGATACATGCACTTTTTATCGTCATTTAGTTCACTTGGAACTTTAACTGTGGAAAATACTAGAAGGTTTGTTGCCAGCCTTTAGGCTCTGCTTTGTTGGCCAACAGAAAGAGCCCACAAATTTGTACAAATAAAAGCCTCTGTGTTAATAAATACCTTACCCCTAATATACAACCGCTACACTCTGAAGTTGAGTAAATAAATGTATTTAAGATGTATTTGTTGACTCAGCCCGTCAGGCACCCTTACTTTTCTGTTCTTGTGTTTTGCAGATTTTGCAGAGAAGTGAGAACTCTTCTATAGCCTCAGTGAAATGTATGAGTGGAGCCATAGACCTATAACAATCTGGAAGCAATGGGCCAGTAAAAGGAATGATTCACATTGACTGCAGGGAGAAAAAGGGAGAATGCTGGAAGGGGGGCATATACCAAAGAGTGGCTGCATTATTTAAATCCTGGAACATGTTCTTAAAGGCATGAAGCAAGGATAATGGAAACACATGTAATCGCCCATGTACACATAATTTCTGCAATTTGCCGGTCTTGTATTTGACACTTGAATACTCTCATCCTTTCAGTCATTATAAAACAACTGATTTCACAATTATTCTTACTTACTAGCTTGTCTTATTATTGAAACATGCTTGCTTTCGCTCTCTGTTGGTGTTTTTAGACAGCGATGGCAAATCCAGGTCCAGAAAGTAAAAACCCTGCCACAGTTTGGCTATAGCCCAAGGTGCTAGCTAGCCAGCTAGCTCCCATGGTGCTCGTTTACTATGCTAGGGAGCTAGCTAGCTAGCTAGCATCAGGAGCTACAGCCAAATTGTGGCAGGGTTTTTACTTTCAGGTGCTAGCTAGCTAGCTCCCCAGCTAGCTCCCATGGTGCTCGTTTACCTGCTAGCTAGCTAGCTAGCTAGCTAGCACCAGGGGTTAAAGCCAAACTGTGGCAGGGTTTTTACTTTCTGGACCTGGCTTTGCCACCTCTGTTTTTAGAACAAACTACCTACACATTTGCCGGCCCGGAAGGTCAATCCTCTTCCTTTTGGCCCTCCATCAATAAACCAGAAAGACCCAATCAAAATTGATCGTCACAATCCAATAGCTCCCCCGGGTTGACCTGATGGAAGTAATTCTCTCAGTAATTCAAGTAAAACCTGGTAAGCAGATTTTAATGTTAGAATCCAATCAAAAAATACGATCACCTACAAAGCTTGTAATAAACTTGACTTACTTATTGTTTTGGCAGCTGTAATTCTCTTAAACCTTCCATGTACTTCTGGGACCGTATTTTTATAGGGCGGGCAAGTGATCAATAACTGCCAAATTCTAACTACTTCTATTTCCTTGCTCTTCCAAAGTGCTCTTTAGGGACAAGTGCTTTGTGTTTACAAATAGTGTCTGTGGACATGCATTTAATACAAGCTACAAACTGAAAACATTTATTGCTACCAACTGATTCCGAAGACGCAAAGCATTTAGATTTCTAAAGGACCGCTGTTATTTTTGACAATTCAAGATCAATGCAGTTTTGTCAAATAAGTAGCTGACAAAAGCAATTATGACTGCTTTGCTTAATGGCCTCCTTAAATACCGTTGTCAGTTGTTAATGGAAAACAACTCATGGACGATTGACAAACGAGAACCCATTTCGGATTCAACTAAATTCGTGCAAACTAGGGGAATAAATGAGGCCATAAATTCTGCATGAATACAATTAACAACTACTGCAATAGAGAGCATTTTGAAGCTTGCACAACATGCACTGGATGTATTTCCCACAAAAACATGCTATTAAAAACATCAAAAGTATACCTCGGGCAGAGCTCCGGGGGCTGACTTACAATTTTTATGCATAAATTCTATATAATGAGGCTGCATGTCTGATAGTATTTTGCCCTCCAGAGTGAATTGGTTGATTGATTTTTAAACTGTCTAAGCATATGGCTTTCCTTTCCACTTGTGTTGTTGAATAGTTAACATCACAATGGAGATCCTGATCACTCACTGTGCCCATGCAGGCAATGAGAAGGGGTGCATTCAGCATTGGATGGAACTGTACTGACATCTTGTGTTGGTGAAATGTACACAACAGGGACTTCAATGTAAATTATAGTTGAACATTTGGTGGCAATGTGAATACTTTATTGATAAAACAATAATAACAATAATAAACATACATTTTTTGTTAAAAAAAAAAAAGGGGTGCCATATAGCTTTCCATGACTGTCGTCCAAATAAACAAATATTAGTATTACGAGCTATTGGGGTACAGATTGCATGATGCTGCAAATATCTTTACTGTTTTCCTTTTTTTTATTCTTTTAAATTATCTTATTTTTAGTGCAAGGTTTTATTATACAATTTTGATGTAACAAATACAATAAATTAAATATAAGAAATATCAAAATGAGTGTGTTTGATACATAATAAACTCAAAGAATAAAAATGAGGGATGTTCAATATCACTTATTTTTTTCAAATTGCTACCAGTATTTTGATACAGAAATTTAAAAAAAAAAAGGCAAATGATTTTAAAGAAAGACCTATATATCCAAATATTACATTTTTCTTAAAATTTGCATGAAATTAATGTCAATTTTCTATTTTTTCTAATAGCTAGTTGCTAGTTCCTGATCATAAAACGGCAACAAGAGGCAAGTACCAATACAGATATCGGTACAAAAAAAAATACAAATAACCATTTTTAGGCTTAGCTATGGGTTGTATGGACATTTTTAAAATTAGTATTATTATTAATAATCGTATTATTATACGAAACATATACTTTAATTTCATATCATACTTCAATTTGTTATATTATTTGATTTATTTTTTTATATTTACAATACAGCATAATAATACAATGTGTGTGTTGTGTATACAGTAAAACTTTTTTTTTTTAATGAAATATTTGGCCGAACTAAACGAAACGAAACACTGCTTTGAAGAGATGGACATGTCTGGCAGCCAATAAACTAAGAGCACAAGGTCATAGACTATTTTCATTCGTTATGTGACGTCATACCTCAATTGAGAGCCATCATAAAGTACACATTAATAGCTTTCAATCTGTATTAACATTGACGCTGCTGTGTTGTATTATAGATGAGTCATCTATGTTAAATACTTTATATTGTGCACCAGTACATACTGCATACTACGTGCTGATTACTAGACTCCAGGTACAACCTCATTGTCAAGTAAGCAAGTGCAAGTGCAAGTGCAAGTGGATGTTACGTACTGTACGTCGTGTGCGGCACTTCCGGTCCAGTCGGCGGAGCGGAGGAGAGATGTCCCAAGCATTCTCACCCGACAACAACACCGCCAAAATGGGCGATGTTCCGTTGTATTTAACGAAGGTCAACGTGTCCGTGGGTCAGAGTGTGGACGTGCAATGGGTCTGTCAACAATGTCCTTCCTTCCATATTTCCCGTGGTTGTCAATCTACTGCGTTTGCAATCACGTGACACCGGCGATTAGCTGTCCTTTTTTTTTTGTGTGCGCGCGCGCGTCATAAAGTGTTTACGTTGTCTTCTCAGAATCAGAGCCCAAAGTCGACCAGGGATTTTGAACACGTGGAACTGGCCGACACGGAGAGAGAGCACCGCAGGGAGAAGACCCCTCGAAGGATCATCCATTTCTCCAGTGGGGAGACGATGGAGGAGTACAGTACCGATGAGGAGGAGGAGGAAGAGGAAGACGAAGACAAGGAGCCCGAGAGGAAGGACCTGCTGTCACCCTCGGTTGATGCGGTGAGGCTGAGCGAGGCTGCTTATAAACACAAACAGCCATTTTCATTGTTGACATGCAACCATAACAGGCCCTTAAAGGTGATGTCACGTAAACAATGAAATGACACATTGGTGTTAGCGCTGCTCCATTATGAAGAAAATATTAATCACGATTATTTTTGGTAATAATTGAAATCACGATTAAGACGATCTTTTTTTCTCTCTCTCTTTTTGGTACAAAACAAGAAAATGTTTAAACGTAAAAATGATTACGACAAAATTCTTTGAAACACTATAATTGTGCAAGTTCCTTTTGGATGAAACACATTTTATTAAATGAGTTATGTAAATTCAACAAAAAGGTGCAAATGTATACATTTAAACAACTCAAAATTAGTATTCATCTTTTTTTTACAATTATGCTGATTTTGTAATTGTGGAGTGCATTAATAGAAATTGTAATAATTGCACAGCCCTAAATTGTTGTGTGAATGACCCCTTAAAAATGTTATTAATATTTATTTTTTTTCTTCTTTTCTCCCTTTTTTCTCTGGAGAGCTCAGTATTGTTCATTCGGTAATTTTACCGATTTGACATGTCATCATCATTGCTCTCTTTTTTTTTTTTGTATGTGGGTGAGTATGTTCGTGTGTGCGTGCGTGTATTCATTAGTTCACCTAAAACCTATTAAAAAATCCCAATTTTATTAATATTTCTTCCATATTGTTGCTTAAAATAAAAATCAGACAAAGGTGGATCATTTCACAACATTTTCCACTTTACTATGAACTTTTAACGGGAAAGTCTAGTTTAAAATGTTCTTAAGAGTATCTTCAATGCGCCCCCACTACTCTAAACACGGTATTGTGATTAATATTGCGTTTGTGGAATATGAATTAAGCAGCAAAATCCATCACAGTTGCTCAGGTAACGACCAATCACAGGTCAGCTTGCGAGTGTCACATGACCAAACTCAGAAAACAGACATATAGAGTTGTAGACATTTTGTATGAAAAATACGGGAAATGTTGCTGTAGACTTGCCTCATTCTCTCCGTGGTTGTTTTGCTGTTGTTGTTTTTTCATGTCGTCCACTTCTTGGTATTGTCACTTGTGTGCCATATTGTCTCCACTAAACACGACGATGATCATCTTTTCAGTGACATCAGTTTTGCTGAAAAAAAATGACAAAACTCACTTACCTTACTTATACTTTATTCCTTGGAAATTATTATGTAACCTTCTTATGACTGATGCCTTTTAATAATAAGTTCCCTGTGTTTTGGAAGCAATTTGCCGACCATAATGTTGTGATGACACATTCACAAGGAATTTATTTTACATTTACATACTGTATGTCATTTGTACTGCAGTCAAAGATGACTTGGGGTCCGTATTTCTGGTTTCACATGTGGAAAGCTGCAACATCAACCATATCAGGTTTGTTTCCCGTGATCCTTGTTTGCTTTTGTTGTTTAACTCATTCGCTGCCATTGACGGCTATAGACGTCAAAAAATTCATTTGAAGTATTTCTATTAGGTTTTTTTTTTTCACTTTTGTTAACAAGTGTATGAAAACCTAAAAAAAAAAATGTATTGTACATTTAGAACATGTAAAATTTGTGATTAATCTTGAGTTAACTAGTTAAGTCATGTGATTAATTTAAAAAAAAATCATCGATTATTAAAAATTAGAGGTGTCAGACGATTAAATGTTTTAATTGTAATTAATCGCATGACTTCAATAGTTAACTCACAATTAATTACAAATTGTATCTGTTCTAATGTACAATTAAAAAAAAAAAAGGTTTTCATACTCTTGTTAACAAAAGTGGAAAAAAACTCATTTGTTAACAAGAGTATGAAAACCTAGAAAAAATGTATTGTACATTTAGAACAGATATAAAATTTGTGATTAATCTTGAGTTAACTAGTTAAGTTATGTGATTAATTACAATTAAAAATTTGAACCGCCAAAAGTGGAAAAATATGTGAAACTAATATAAATAGTTCAAATGAATTTTTTACGTCTATAGCCGTCAATGGCAGTGAATGAGTTAATATGGAAGTCATATTGCCAGCAGTGAGTATTTTTGTTGTCCCTTTGAAAATTGAGTGTAGCAATTACAATGTACAATTTGATAGGGGAAATAATGTGTCTTGCTAGTGGGTTCTAATTCCCTCACTGCTGTCTTCCAGCATGCGATTACCTGGGAGAGAGGATGGCCTCCCTCTTTGGCATAACATCAGCCAAATATCAGTACGCCATTGATGAATACTACAAAATGAAGAAAGAGGTCAGTTTGGCAAGGGCATTCCTTTGTCCCAGCACTTTTAATAGCTTTCATGTTCTCTCGTCTCCTCAGAAGGAGGAGGAGAAGGAGGAAAACCGACTGTCGGAAGAGGCCGAACGTTCCTTTGACCAGTCGCATTTTCCGGAGGGAGGCGATCCGGTCACCAAGATAGAACTTCCTGCCGCAGCGCCTGACGTGAATTACAAGATCCGAAATGAAAGTCTGCCACCTTCAGACACGGTGGTAGTCCCTGCTATTGTCACAGCAACCTAACCATCCCTACAAATATCCACTTGAAATTGACACTTTCATTGCTAAACATGAGCGTTATGTATGACATGCACAAGTGGGCCAAAGGAAAACAAGTCATTTTCTTTTCTTTTTATAACAACTGAATGTGAGATGTTTTCTCCCATTTTTTTTATTCTTACTTAACTCATTCACTGTCATTGATGGCTATAGATGTCAAAAATTCATTTAAACTATTTCTATTAGTTTCACATATTTTTCCACTTTTGGCGATTCAAATTTTTAATTGTAATTAATCACATAACTTAACTAGTTAACTCAAGATTAATCACAAATTTTATATCTGTTCTAAATGTACAATACATTTTTTTTCTAGATTTTCATACTCTTGTTAACAAATGTGGAAAAAAATGTGAAACTAATAGAAATAGTTCAAATGAATTTTTGATGTCTATAGCCGTCAATGGCAGTGATTGATACGTGTATTTGTAAAGTTTTAGTGATTTAATGTTTAAATGCTGTATTCAACAAGGACTAACATTTTTCACTTTCTCAACTTCTTATTTATCTAATTCTTATTCTTGTGCCTTTTCTGGAGACGTCGGTCTTCTGGCTATGATTGCCTAAAATGTTTTTATGATTAACAATGAAAACAGCAGAAGCCCTGGAATTGAACCCTGTGGAACACCATACGTCTGTTATACATGTGAATTCATATTGCACATATTCGTCCGACCATTTTCTTTTTTTTGCTCGGCATATTTAGTATGTAGGGATTACGATAATGAAATCACACGATGTACCATCACAGTCACAAGTCGACTACTGACCTCCGCTGAACCCCTGAGACTTCGATCGAACCCAGGATAGGGAAATAATGAGTTATGGCAACATTTTTGGGCACATCAGTGACACACAAATTGATATTTGTGCATTTCTTGTCCTCAAGGCCAATAAACAATATGCAATCACAAATCCATTTGTGGGTGCTCAACAAGGTCCTGATTGTGACGCAACAATAATCAGTTAGCAGCAAATGTCAAATGTTCCTCCCCATGTGCCTGTAACGGACCAGACTTTTTTTTTTTTTTTTAAATATGCTGAAGACATTTTGTTTTCAGACCAAAAGATGACCGTGAGACACATGTTTAGGATTTCATTTTTTATTTCATGGTATTTACATATAAACGTGTTAAACAACTCAGGACAGAACACCTTTTGTTCAAACCCACCCATTTTTCAAGTAAGCAAAAGTATTAAAACATCTGGCTGATGGCTGATATGTGTTTCTAGTTGCTCAGGTGTTGCTTTTAGATTGATGTGTATTATTTTTAATTATTTTTTAGATTGATTGCTGCATAGATGCTACTTGAACGCTCACTAGTCCACAATGCAACTCGTGATGGTAGCAACAGAATGAATTCTGAAGTCTACAAAACCATTTGGTCTGGCAATAAAAAAGGGACTTATACTGGCCAATCACCAGACCATAACCCAATAGAGCATGCATTTTACCTCCTTAAAAGGGAAGTCAACCCCTTTTTTTTTTTTGGACAATATGTTCTATACAGCCCCACTAGTCTAAATAGGGTATTCTGGTTAATATTGTGTTAGTGGAATATGAGTTAGCAACAAAAGCCAGCTGTTTTTATCCATTTCAGGGGGGCGGCCATTTTGCCACTTGCTGTCAACTGAAGATGACATCAATGTTACTCAGGTCTCACCTGCTTTTTGAAGCTGTGCTGGGATTGGTTGTTACCTGACACCTGAACAACATTGATCTCATCTTCAGTCGACAGCAAGTAGCAAAATGGCTGGATTTTTCTTCATAACTCATATTCCACAAATGTAATATTAATCAGAATGTCATGTTTAGACTAGTGAGGTCACATATAACATATTGTCAGGGCATGTTTAAGCGTGACTCCTACTTTAAGAAACTGAAGGGATAAATAAACCCCCATCAACAAGAACTGAAAGAGGCTGCAGCAAAGACCTGGAAACGCATTTCGGAAGAAGAATGCAACAATTTGGTGAAGTGTTCTATTACTTTTGCTTACTTGAATAGTGGCTGGGTTCAAATTGTTACACAAGGTTTGTGTGATGACCTGTGATGAACATTTTAGTTACTTTTTTGTAATAAAAAACAAAAAAAAGTACATGTATTTACAGCTGAAAATACAATGACCGAATTGCAAAATGTCTCTGAATTTGTTATTTATAAAATCAAAGTTATTTGCATAACATTTTAAATGTTTTTTAAAAAACAAAACATTAAAAGTCCAGGTTTTATTGGCCTGGTCTTTGTTTTACTGCTAAGGTATCTTATTTGGCCATTTCATATTATTTTCAGAACACAGGAATAAATTGTTAATAATAAAAACAATCTCATGCTTGGAGTTTGACTTGCATACGTTTTTGTGTTGTCTGCTGCTGCCTGAAGCATTATAGATTCAGGTTCCATCATTCCACTAAGTGACCGTGTGAAAGGTTGTCTATCTTATGTCCGATATCAACTAGGATCTTCTCCAGATGCCTGAAATCCTGAACAGGAATTAGCATTATAGAAAGTGGCTGGACGGATAATTCAATAATTGCAAAATCATCTGTGTGAAAGCAATTTCCTTTTGCCGCGGGTCGTTGTGGTGGTGCCATGAAGTGACAGCCCATCTGCACAGTACTCTGAGTGTGTTAAATCGACCCATAATGCAGCAAGGCCGCATTTGGCAGGCATCTCAAATGCCATCACTGACAGACAGACAGTACCAGTGTACCACCCACTGACAATCTGCACACGCAAAGTCATGCAACATCGATGCTTAGTCATCACGCTACCACTTTGCAATAGATATTTTTGTTCCGTTAAACTGACTTTCGTGTACACTAATGTCACATGCAGTTCTCAATATGTCCGCTAGAGGACACAATTGTCCAACACACAATAAATTGAGATCAAATATAGACAGTGGAATATGGATTATTGTGTAGCAACTGAGGCAGTGAGGCATATTTAGTCGTTATTTTGCCATTAAAAGTTTGAAAAATATTACAAACAGTTGTTACTTTTTGAATAACTGTCAATAATTCACATACTCATATAAGCCCAAAATAATTAATTTTCAATAGCAAATTCCATGAGGTATGAAATTTCTGTTATTGATCAAATTTGAAAATGGCCTATGTATTTGGCCCATATATTATCAATGCAACTTTTGCTTCCTAATAGTGAACACCTCCACTTACCTCAGGTAACCTGCTTGCCTGTGTTCCCATTACCAATAGCGCCAAGCACGTATTTGCATATAAGGGCGTATTTGCTTGCATATATGGCGTCCTCCAGTCGTCAGCTGCTGTAAGCATACCTGCCATTTTTGTGGGATTCCAGTAGCAAATGTTATAATTACATGCCGACACCCACCTTACCAGAACTTACATTGTTTATTATTGCCTGTAATACAGCACTCACTATTTGCACAACATAGTTCCTTGAAGAATAATTTCCATACAGTAGCTCTTTTGAGTGTAGTGTTTCCAAAACTGCATATTTTGTAAATGTATATGTATATGATGTCATATACAGTACATCAGGCCTCAATCTATCTATCTAGCTATCTAGCTAGCGAGCTGTGTTTGCTTACTTTCAAATTATATTAACACGTTAAAAGAAATAGTCTAAGCGGTTATTCCTTAAACATCTAGAAGGCGCAACGACACCGTTGATGTTTTTTGTTCTTCCTTTTTCAGAACAACGTAGATTAACAAAAATGTTTTGCTTCCTTTTTCTTGGTCAAGTCAACCTTTTTTGGTGCCCCGAGTTGCTAGGCAGAATTCATGAGCGACCATCATTTGTATCTCAAAGCCAAACACCAAAAAAGGCTCACTATGCCCCACAACTTGGGGCATCTGCCCTACACAGCAGGTCAAACTTAAATATTAAATAGAAATTACATAGAAATTTAGAACACAAAAGGGAGAATGTTTTTTTCTTTCTCTCTCTTTAGTCACTCAAGCTGCTGCGTTATTGAAGCTCAAAACTCTGATTCTGGCTCACAACCCAAAGCAAAAATCCACCACACCTC
Organism: Vanacampus margaritifer; assembly: GCF_051991255.1. Classification (NCBI taxonomy): domain Eukaryota; kingdom Metazoa; phylum Chordata; class Actinopteri; order Syngnathiformes; family Syngnathidae; genus Vanacampus; species Vanacampus margaritifer. The sequence continues at coordinate 6,220,065 of NC_135450.1, forward strand.
CATTGTGGCATATGAGGCACATACCTGAATAAAAATAGCAAGAGGGGTTGGAGGAGTGGTAGACAAAAGGAAAGTGAGCCATAAAGAAAGACCCAAGAAGGGAATATATACGGACAGCAGCAGTCCCTTTGATGTGAGCCTCCATGGGGCCCAACATGTGGTAGACCTGCTGAGGAAAGGGGATTTCCAACACTGCCTGGTCTCCTGTATCACCCCCCCCCCCCAGTCTTTGCATCCTTTGTGGGTGCTACAGTTTAAAACAGTGGTGTCAAACATACGGCCCGTGGGGCCCCATTGGGGGTCCAATCTGGCCTGTGAAGAGGTGGCAAATCCAAGTCCAGAAAGTAAAAACCCTGCCATGGTTTGGCTTTAGGTGCTAGCTGGTGAAGAGGTTAAATTTATTTGTCCTCTTTTGTGTGTTCCAAAAATATGAAGACAGATTTTTGATGTAAGAAAAAACACCTTTGCAAGATGATTTATTTAAAAAACAGAGATCTCTGGACATCGTGACAGACTCCAAACATCACGTAACAGGTGGAATTTCAGAGTGCCGAATGTGTCTCTTCCGCGGGGAAGATGGCTTCTTATAGTTAAACAGACCGCCTCTCTTTCATTTGTAGACAAAACATACTCTCTGGGTACTTTTCCGTGAGCGATGGCGCAAACAGAGTCAGGGGTGTGTGTGTGTTCGAAGCAGATTCTGTTCTCAAGGACTAAATGTGTTTTCGCACAGAACACTGAGAAGGAATTTTTTTAGACCAAACAATATGTTCCAGCTTAAGGTCAAATTATACTGAGTTCAACACTACCTCACATCTACAAAACATTTCGACATGGTTAATATAAAGAATTAAAATGTTAATAATGTATAACAATGGTTAATATATGAAATAAAGAATTTAAATGTTAATAATATCTAACACTGGTTAGCTAGTTATTATTTTTTTCTCCCCCAAATCTTTGTTATTTATCAGGCCTCATTTGTGTTTGTTCTCTTTACATGAAATTGACCCGTCTTAAGTGTTGATTATTTGCTTAATCGCCAGCGGTGGCAAATCCAGGTCCAGAAAGTAAAAACCCTGCCACAGTTTGACTTTAGCCCCAGGTGCTAGCTAGCTAGTTCCCTAGCTCGCTCCCACTGTGCTCGTTTAGCACCCATGGTGCTTGTTTACCTGCTAGGGAGCTAGCTAGCTAGCTTGCATCAGGGGCTAAAGCCAAATTGTGGCAGGGTTTTTACCTTCAGGTGCTAGCTAGCTAGCTCGCTCACTAGCAGGTAAACGAGCACCATGGGAGCTGATGCTAGCTAGATTGCTAGCTAGCATCAGGGGCTAAAGCCAAATTGTGGCAGGGTTTTTACTTTCAGGTGCTAGCTAGCTAGCTCCTTACCTAGGTCCCATGGTGCTCGTCTACCATCAGGGGCTAAAGCCAAACTGTGGCAGGGTTTTTACTTTCTGGACCTGGATTTGCCACCTCTGAATTTGGTGGTTACTCTGAATTTGTTGCAAAAAAAAAATATAAAGAGGGATCAATTTCAGAATACCCTGCAATAAACAAGAAGTGTGTAGTTTAGGCTTTTAGTGTTTGCAACAATGGTGTTTTGAAAATGAGTCATTTTTTTTATTTTTAACTGCATCCCTCAGGACTGCCATGTCACTTGTGCTTTACTTACCTTCTATTATGGTTACAACTAGTTTACTACTAGTTCTACTACTCATTTGAGAATAAAAAAAATAGTTCACAAAAGCCTATTTTGGAAGGTGAAGACATAAAAAAAAAATGCATTGTGTTGTGGAATTTCCCGAGCAGTTATTGCTTTCAGCTGCCACTTTGCATGTTGCAGGTGGCTGCAACAATGGTAGTGAAAATGTTGACTATGAGAACCTACATTAAAAAGGTATTCTAGCAAAATGTATGTTTTTGTAAAACGCTCCTATGTAAGTGTATTGTTGAACAAAATAAAGCAATTTGATTATAACGTTCAAATTGTCAAAATTCATTATATCAGGTTGGAATTTGTTATAATAGCAAAAATTGATCAATCAATCAATTGTCCGTATCATTTATTCTCATCATGGTCATGAGCTAGAGGCTATTCCAGCTGACTTTTGGCAAGAAGCGAGGTACAGCCAGCCAATCGCAGGGCACATGACAAACATTCACACTTATGAACAATTGCCTTTAATGAACCTAGCGTGCATGTTTTTGAACGTGGGAGGAAGTCGCATAACCAGCAGAAAACCCACGCAAGGCTGGAGAGAACATGAAGAAAGGCTTCCACAAAGGAAAGCCCATCAGGCTGACTTAACAGAAAATATACAATCCGACTGATTTTGCAGGTGAAAATTATTTTTTTGCAATTCTCCGTTTGACGAAGCATGGCTGGTCAGCTCATTTTGTGACTCGCAGGGTGGAGGCCTGTTTCCTTTTTCAGATGGACTTATGTAACTGCCGGTCACAGGAGAACTGTGGAGAAACATCCCCTTCACAATCATGTGCCTGGGTGCGGGGCAGGTATGGTAATGCACATTGTGGTCCAGACACTTTGGGTACTTTCCTCCTGAAATAGCCGACCACCTCTCACATGAAAAGCAAGAGGTGCGAACAAGGAAATAGGAAATAAGTCATATCCCACCCTTGGGCCAAAAAAATCTTATTGTTGTCTGTTGGTCACAAAAATATCACAAATATCACAAAATACTCCTGCTGTAATTTGTTACAGCTTAATTTTTTATTTTTTGTCGTTATATTCATGATTAGGTTGAAAGCATAATTTTCAATTTAATATAAATCAAATAGATTTATTTGACCCAAGCCAAATAAAAATATATATATTTAAATAACTTTTTTGCAGATAAAAAAAAAAGTTTTTCATGTTTAGCACCACTTTTTTTGTGTGTGACATTTTTAACTAACACATATGAGAATTAAAGACAGAAGAAAATATCAAGAAAAAAACTTTCATACATTTTTACTTTATTTTAAAAAAAAGTTTGTAGTTAGTTTACATATATATAGTGTTTTTCTTTATTTAATTTAACCTAACATTTGATGCTAAATACCTCAAAAAGTTGGGTTGGTTCATTTTTGACCCAATTCAATTGGGTTATTCATTGAACCCAAAAAGTTGGGTCCAATGAATAACTCACAAAACAACCCAAAACAACCTTTGATTAGTTGGTTATTCATTTAATTTGACCCAACTTTGGGGGCTAAAACCCTAAAAAAAAAGTTGGGTTGACCCAATTTTGGGTTATTTTTGACCCAACTGTTTTTTGGGTGTTCCGTAGGAAATGTCACGTTTTGCGACTGTCTCAACTGTCTTTACTAGGGGTGTCAAAATTAGTGTGTTAATTTTGAGTTAATTTAAAGTTTTCTTAACGCCACTAATTTTTTTAACGCACGATTAATGACCACCCCTTACTTGGAAAGCCTGTACTGGGAGAATTCCAGTTGCAACGCAGCAGACATGTCCAAGTCAAAATTTAGCAGTATAAATTTAATAATAATGCATATATTTGTGGAGACTGGGGTTTAAATTGTACTTTACAATTTTAAAAATGTGTAGAATTTCACAAGTTACTTCATGTAAAAGACGAGATTAGCACTGATCTGTCACCAATGTGTTACAAATGCAATTATACCATCTTGTTGCAGAAAATTACCTCAACAATTGTCAATATCACACTAATTTTTTACAGTACAGTACATCTGTTTAATTTTAACTCAATTGTATAACTTAATATGAAATTATTGTATCAATGACTAAAAGATGCAGCCATATTTATATTAGTTTAACATTTTTTCCCCACTATTATGTTAACAAGAGTATGAAAACTTAGGGAAAAATATTTTATTGTAAATTTAGAACAGATATAAAATTTTTGATTTAATTGTGAGTTAACTATTGAAGTCATGCGATTAATTAAGATTTTAAAAAATTAATCGCCTCGTCTTTACTTTATGGGGCCTACGGTGCCTGTGATGGTGACAGATAGAGTGTGAGATCATCTCATACCCTCAGAATTTTGGGACTGCATTTTTCTCACACTTCCAACAATGGAAGCATGGATCAAATTTATATATATATATTTATTTTTATTTTATTTTATTTTTTATTACTAAGAGTTACTGAATGTCGTGATTTTATTTTCTTGTCCTTACAACTCCGAGATGCTTACAATTAATGAGGAAAGATGTAAGAATTCCAACTTGGACTTGAGGAATTCAGACAAATTTAAGAAAACTTTCCCAAACTCAGATTAGTGAATGAGGCCCATTGTCCCAAATCTTGGAATTCTGCAATGAGGAAATCTCCCAACATCCTGTAAGAGAGGAAACCCCCTGCTTTTGTTCGTCTTTGCCCACCCCACGGAGAAACAAAACAATCGATATTTTTAGTCGTTTCGCTAAATTTAACCCGCTTGGCACCTTTTAAATCGTGTTACTGTTTTTCAAAAACTTTAGAGTGGGAAATTCTGAACAGGAGAGAGAAGTTGTTTGGAGAATTAATTAATCATTATGTACTTGTAATGTTTGTAACTAGTTCAGAGTAGTTATGAACAAGCTGACGTTTTAATCTTCCCTTTGATTTTCTCCAAACCCAAAAATCTGTCGCCGCTCAAGCCGCTAACTAGATCGGCCTGTTTGTCTGTGTGGGGAAACAGCTCGTGACACAAAGGGGAAAATTTGAAAGGACGAGCAGAGGGAGGCAGTCAAGCAGCTCATTGTCCCGCGCTGAGGATCCAGTCTAACAAAGAGAAACAGTGAGAGAGGAATTCCCCTAAGTAAGTTCAAACGTTTGCAGATGTGCGCCTGGCCAACCGCTACTGTACACATCTGGCGAAAGCATCCCAAGGAACCCCCCCACCTCTTCCCCCACTTTCCATCGCCATCTCTCCACTATGCCTTGTCTATGTAACACTGCCCTCTGTTCTACCCTGGAAAAGTAATTTCGGAGCACACATGGCCACCACTGCGCACGGGCCAGTCAGGCGACGGCGGCGGCCGGGCCCGTCAGTCAGCTCCAGTGGATCCGCAGCAGAGTGCGAATCATAGGAAGCCTGACAAGCCCATTATCCTGGCAGCAGGGGGACAGATTTGTGCTGAGGGAAAGTTTGGGGGATTTTTTTCTCTCAGCTTCCAAGTAGCTGTGCTACTGGAGGTCAGCGGTAGTCCACCACTTTTGCAAAAATTGACACGCCAAAATGGCAGAATTTGAAGATTCTTTGAGTTGTATTCCTACAAATTAATTGGATATGTTTTCATTTGTGTGTGTATACAGTTTTAGGTACTGTTGTAGAGGAGTCATTAGGGGTGTAAAAGTATGCCAAAAATTACAGTTTGGTGTTTGTTTTAAGGCCTTTGTTACAGTAAGAAAACAAAATGCTAAACATAAAACTGCTTATTTTTTGTGTTAACAGGAACATAAATGAAGCAAAACATTGCCAAATGTAAATCTTGAGGAAATCAAAGATTATTAAAAAAAAAATCTAAAATAATAAAAAAATGTAAATATGAATTAATATAAAACACAACTATATTTTTAGGAAAGAGCAACAACTGACTTACTGTGTTAGCGTCTAGCCATTTCCAGTTTATGGGCAGGCGCAGTGTGCGTACTTACTGATTAGCTAATCATCCATATTCATACTAATTTAGCATTTGTAGCTAGTTGCTCTCCCCTGTTCATTTTCCAGCAAGACCAATAAAGTGTACCACTTAGACACTTATCTTCTCTTGATTCTAAGAGTGGTTAGCATGGCTTCTCTGTCTTCTTCTTCTCTTGCTTTGCACCGTGTTCCATGTTCAGTTGCTACTCAACTTCAACGGACGCTGCCTTGTACTAAATGTATTTGAGCTGATGTTATGGATGCGAGGATTTGTAACATCTTCACACCGTGGGTGTAACAACTTTGGCTAGTGTGGGCCAGGTTAGCTTAGGATGTAGCCTTCCCTCTGGGGATCATGGCCAGCCGGGAAATGAGGGAGGCTGGGTGACTGTGCGTCTGGATTATGTTATAAAGTCTCCACTAATGGCATTTGTTATTACTTTGACCTAACTCTTTTTTTTTTCATGATATTCCCGTTAGAGTGATGCTGTTTTAAAGAAACAAACAAGTTTGATGCATCACCAGAAGACGCAGAAGTATATTGTTAGCTATGACGTCCACTAGCAACTGGCTAGTGGCCAGTGTGTTAGGGACTAGCATGTGGAAATAGCGTGAGGCAGTTGCACTTCCTGTCCCTTAGCTAATATGTTGAAGTTACTGAAAGTTCCATACTTAAAAATCTAAATATGAACACATGTTGGCACATGTATTCCAACTTTGTCACCTTTTCAACCAGACACCGCAGAGTCACAATTATAGTCAGGGTACGGCAACTGATGGGCTAATCGGAAAGCCACTATGAATTGGAAAATGAAATGTTAACAACATGTAATTAGCAATTAGTTGATTTCAAGTTTTAACAATGAACCAGCGTTGTTAAGTCAAATCATCGGCTAATTGGTTTAACCCCTAGTTGTGCGCATTGAAGAGAAACAAAAATAAAAATAAATAAATAAATAATCTGCAATGTATGCGCAGCACTGGAGATAAAGATGTAAGTTGACCAAACTCAAGTTGCTTTTGAGTAATGAAATAGACACCAACCAATCGGTTAACGCTTGGTGAAATACATCATCCAATGTGATCTTCCACCTCCCTGATTTTAATGGGAACGAGGGGAGCCGCTTCGATTGGTCGCCAGTCGGCTGCGTTCCATCGCACAATGGCACAAAAAACTCAACCCAATGGGCATGAAAATAGTGCCCATTATATAAATAGTAATCTGTCTATTGTGTTATTTAACAACAGTTAATTTAAGATAATTTATCGTGGTTGAATTTGTTGCAGCATATGTTATTTTAGATAGATAGATAGATAGATAGATAGATAGATAGATAGATAGATAGATAGATAGATAGATAGATAGATAGATAGATAGATAGATAGATAGATAGATAGATAGATAGATATAGATATTCATATACATCTAGAGAATATATATGTATATATATACTGTATATATATATTCATGGGATAGGCAAATTCTCTTGTGCACACAAAAAAAATAATTCAAAAAAATAATAATAATTTTTTTGTCTTTTGTTGTAAAGTTCATGCATTATTTAATAATATACTCACTGTTTACTCATAAAAAGTAGTTTTTTTTTACTCTTGCTGAAATAATTATTTGCAGGAGTTCTTTTTACTTTTACTTGAGTCATATTATGCTAAAGTAACAGTACTCTTACTTGATTACAATTTGTGGCTGCTCTACCCACTTCTGACCTTGGTCAAAGTCTGCATTTCTTTTTTTTTAACTGCTTCTTCGAAAAACAAATTACTTTGCATCTTATCTATAGTATATACTACATTAATGCACAAAATCTGCATGTTATCAGTTTGATTTATTTGAATTTACTCCATTTCATTGCAATGCATAAAGTCTGAATTTCTCCATTCTTTGTGTTTCCATTCATTATAAACGATAAATCTGATTCAGATTCAAACTTGAAAAATACCCTGAGCCAGAGGTTGTAATTAAGGGAAAACGAGGTTACCTTGGGTGTTGTCACCTGTATTGCTTGTTGTTCACCTTTCCAAAATAAGACACCCATGCGAGTCAGTCAGACTTGTTTGTAGTCGTTCAGGCGCTGCACAAATGTACGCACACACAATAGCGGGAAATTCCCGACAAAAATTCCGCCAGAGCAGCGTGAGGACATTCCTGTGTTTTTCAGAGCGTCCCGCTGCTGAAATGAAAGTCACATATACTGCTATGGAGCCTTTCTCAAAGTCCTGAGTACCCTCAAGCTAGCAATAAATCTCCCCCGCTCTGGGATATTGGAAGTAAGATTAAGTTTCCTGACAGCACTTTAGAAATATGGGAAGCATGAAGGAACAGGCCGAAATAACAAGAGGGAAGTTAGGTGTTAACATGAAGTAAAATCCCACCCATTAACGGCTTTTAAATCCCTAAATCAAATAGTAGTCTTGCCAGGAAACACAAAATAAATGTCTCAAATACAAAAGTATATCAGCTGCTGAATTTTTGGGAAGTTTTGTCACTCCAAATTCCCCCAGCATTCCCTGCAATGACATCACCGCTCTATGTCCGTCTTTATTTATTATCTTTTTGACATTGACATAACAAACATGATCCATGAGAACATTTTTTTCCATCCAGGGACGGTGCGAACATGCAATTAATGAGCGCGAAAGTGTTTGAGATGGGGGATTTTTACAGGCGTACAGTAGTGTGTCTAACATGAGTCACGCTGTTTAGCGGATGGTTTGAGTCGCCATCATGTACCACAAGCGTGTCTAACTGCAGCCACCATCCATGCTTGCCTTGTATTTAGTCACACAATGTTATCATTGTTCTTTTTGGGATGTTCTATTTTTTGGATGCATCACTTTCATTTTCCACATTTGATCTATCACAGTTGGCCTGGCTAAAATATTGCCTCTCTTCTAAAACCATCAGATAGCTTACTGATTTTGGGATTCGGTTTCACCAGGAAATATAGACTCCCATAATTATGATTTTTAAACCTCTAGATCCCTTTCGGGGAAATGTAGTGGCTGCTGGTTAGACCTTGGATAGGAGAACTTAAATCAAGTCAAGTTTATTTATAGCTGTTAATCACAAAAGAGACTAAAGGGGCTTTTACAAGATGGCAGATCACCCAGAAGTCCCTGGTCTGAGCCCAACCCCCCGAAGAAACCTTTGAGAAGGGAACACAGTGGGCAAATTAATAACATGATATCTACACAATGTTATTTTAAAGAGCAAGAGAGTCCATTTGATGATAAGGCATCACAAAAATAAAATTGCACTCTGTCAGTGCTGACCTGTGTGATTTGCAGACAGCTATTAAAAGACCAGCATTAGTCTACCACATGTTTAGGTCATCTCGTCTACCACAATGAGATAGCAAAAGAAGGGAAGAGGGAATGAGGTCATGCTTACTAAGCTCAGCAGTTGAACCCTGTAGTTAAATCTGAGTTAAATACACTTGAAGCTTGAGAAGACAAGAGCACTCTGAGAAGACCCTTGATTATTTATTTAATTATTTATTTTGTTTCCTCAATGACAGTGACGCACCGAAAAACTCACAGCTTTTCATTATTAACTCTTTGACTGCCAGATGTTTTCAGAAACGGGATGTCGCCAGTGCCAGCCGATTTAAGCATTTTGACTGATCTTTCAAGGTCCACAGAAAATGTTGAAAAAAAAGTTTGTTTCTACCTTATTCCGTTCTTCACTAATCAACAATAGAAAATGATTACTTTCACCGAAATGCTCTGTTTTGAAACAAAAATCTGAGAAAAAGTTTTTGTGAAACGATGTTATTTCATGCACTAGTGAATTGTACACTTCTTTTTGTCCATGAATGATGCCACAAACACCTAAATAGTGCTTTACTTCTGTAATACACCACCACCAACAATGAAAAAGTGTTTTTAGTTTGCAAAATACGTTTATTTCCATTCAACAGTGTAACAATTTGACAAAACAATTTCGCAAACTATTTACAAATGTGTGCAACTGTGGTACTATTTACAATTATGTGGATGTTTCAAATACAGTTTTTCTTTTTGTAACGCTCTCCTGCGTGCAAGGAGAGGGAGCAGGGTTTGTACAACAGATTACTTTCACTTTCCATTGTCCGTTTCGCGTGCAGACGGCCTTTTTTCCGGGGAATAATAGCAAGTAGCAGACTGTACACACTCCTCCGATGAATATGCATTCTCGGGGCACTCTTCGTCGTCCGATTGAACGTCCGCCTGAGCGTGCTTGGTTGTGCTCCGCGTTTTCCCGTGTTGGCATCGCTAGCCCGTGAACCTTTTATGACGTCGTCATAGCCGTCGCGTCAACGCTTCCAACTTCGCCGTCAACCTCGGAGTCACCATCATCATCATCGATGATGATCATCGTCGTCATCAATGTGCTCTTTATAGCGTTGGTCGATGCTTTCAGTCTTTGAAAAAAAATGCTCGAGCGTGAGCTGCTTGCAAACCGGTCGCCATGTTCTCTTCTCTTCCCTTCCCCAGCCATTGTCCCCTCTAGCTCCGCCTCACGTCTTCAACTGACGCCTACCCAATCTTGTCAAAAGAGAGTCATTGCTGCCATCTAGGGTCCAAAAATAGTCATTAGGCTAACTAGATCTGCTTGAAACTTTCACCACAGCTGGCCAAGGCTTCCCTCCACCCGTTTCAAAAAAAAAAATAAAAAAATTGGATGACGTCTTTCAACGTCATTGGTGGCCCTCCGCAGGTTTTTACTTGACGTCTTTTAACGTCAGTGGCAGTGAAAGAGTTAACAGGTTTTTTTGTTTTTTTTTACCATTTTTGTTTTTTTTGTTTTGGATATTTGGGGGGCAAGTAAGCCCCTTTTTTGGTTGGGGGGGTATATATCTGAGGTTTAGCAGTGTTTGTCATGGTCTGTGTTTTGGTTTGTTTTATTGGTCATGTTTTCCTAGTGTGTCTCCCTTTGTCAATGTCTCGTCAAGTTTTATCATGTCCTCCTGTGCTTGTCATCTCGGTCACCCAGCAGGTGTCTCTTGTTGTCTCGTTACTGTGTGTATTTGTCAAGTCATTGCCGCTGTCACATCCATGCCATGTCCTGTCCTCATCATTTCCTTGCTTTGCAGTGTTCCTGTTTGGTTTGTTGCTTTGACTTGTGTTTTTGGATATTGTTGATTTTGTTATTTTCGCCAAGTACCTTGTTTGCCTTTTTCTTAATTAAATCCCTTTTTTAACTGCATCCTTGCCTGGCTGCTTTTGCTCCCTGCATTTGGGTCCTCCACCAAACTCCATCCTTCTGACAGTGTTTTTTGTAGAATATTTTGGGTTTCACTTTGGTCACGATTGTATTTTATTTTTTTGCATTGCATTTCTACGGACGTCAATTACACTTTTTTTTTTTTTTTGCTATTTGCAGCCTGGTCCGTTTACATTGCAATATCACCATTTACCATTAGATGGCAGACATTTAATTTTTTTCATTTCATTTTATTTGAAAGGGGCAATGCACATTAATGAACAACAAATTAAGTTGTAAATATGCCAGATTTTAGCAGCAGTTGCTAATTTGCATCTGTAGTCCCCCATATTAAAATACACATCACAAAGCAATACAAAGTCAGGATGAAATAAATAAGAGCATTGCAATAAGACAACAGAATGTCAAGATAAAAAACAAACAATATAAAAGGAGCTAATGGTTGCACTTCTTTCAGCCAACATTTAACATGCATCCACAAGACTTAGTTGCCCTTGCACCTGGTCTTATACTAGGTAAGGTAAGGTAAGGTAAATTCCACTGATTGTCACACCCAACTAAGTGGGGGCAAAATTCATTCTCCACATTTAACCCATCCCCTGAGGGAGCGGTGAGCAGCAATGATTGCGCTCGGGAATCACATGGTGATCAAACCCCCCAATTCCAACCCTTTATACTGAGTGTCAAGCAGGGAGGCAATGGGTCCCATTTTAACAGTCTTTGGTATGACCCGCCCGGGGATTGAACCCACAACCTCCCAGTCTCAGGGCAGACACTCTACCACAAGGTCACTGATGTGTACTGACTTGGCTTTGACGTGACTAGGCCTAATAATATGCAGTTTGTGGATTGGATGCAATAGCTGACAAAAGGCTTATATTACAAAACGCTCAGATTTGAATTCACTGCCGCTGCGAGGTAGCATCGTGATTTATTCTACATGCCTACTTCGGGTTGCTACACGTCCACTCAATTCAAGAAAAATGACTGAGGGCGACAATGCACAGCATAAAAAGGGGTATATTAATAAGATATAGTGAAAAGTTTGGATGTGAGCAACATGTGGACAGACGCAGGAATGAGGAACTGTAAGACTATGCAGGCGTAGACAGGAAGTGCATCAAGCATTTTGTGTTCCTTGTCTTGGGAATTTTATTCAGGTTACTTTAGGTTAAAACGTTTTATATAGTTGTTCAACCCAGTCTCTGGTTACTATCAGTTGTATAGTATAGTTGACATAGTATCTTAGTCTTTGCTAGCATAATGCAGCATTATACATTTTCTAATTCTTGCAAAGCAAAACAAACAGTCAACTTGGCAGTTTCACATGCCAATTAGGTAACAACTCACAGTTCTAAAGGCACGGGTGGCATTCTGTAAAACTTCTTAGTCATCATGACTGCTGCTAGCGACATGTTCTTGACGTGTGTCCAGCACATGCTTTGGCTTCGGTTTAAATCACACTACCAAAGTTTGAATGCTCCAATTTACTCAGGAGATTCATTTGACTGAAATGCTGTGGTATAAACTTTTACACAAGGCATCTATCACAAGTCACATCAGTCAAGCCGCATGCTTTCTGACACAAGTGTTGCCAAAGGCCATGAGTCAGTTTGAATAATTTCTCCCCAATGAATTAGATTGATCTATTCATTTTGATTAACGCGGAAGGTTTTAATTTATTACCCTTTGAGACTTTGACATTCAAGAATACAATTTCTGTATTTTGGTCATTTATTTTAGAGCGAGTTTTACGTACATTGTCATATATTTTTGCACTAATGTGTGATTAATGTGATACTAAATATTGCACTTCAACATTCTACACTGTAGCAATTAAAGAGGGCATGTTATGCATTTTCCACCCACAGTTTCAAACAGTTGCCAGATGTCTTACTTATTATTGAGACATACTGTTTCATTTATTCAGCAATGCCGTTTTGGAACTTCGGCTGACTTCTTTGCCATTCACAAGAAGAGTCTATGGTTTCAATTGGTGCTGGCTTCTCCCAGAGCAGTTTTATATTTGTGTTGCCCCAAGTTTTAAACGGGATAGGTTACATTCCATTTTTACATACATGGCTTTTGTGCATTTTCATGCCTCTTCAAAAGTAAGAAATTAAATTAAATTAAAAAATCCCATAACGCAGCATTATGTTTGGCTTCCTCTTACACTTCCAATTCCATCATTTCAAATTTCATTTTGGACTTGCAGTGCTCTCCCATACTTTCTATGGTGAAAAACATCAGTTACTGTATACCAAAAGAGGAAAATCCTTCCTTTAAGTAGAATGGACTCCATCACTTTTACACCTGTTGCCAACAGCATTCACAATCTGTTGGCGTGAGTGAAAGAGCAATTTGCCACAATTATTCAGGATTTTAGAAAAATATCAAAATCACACACAATTTAGCATCTGCTTTTTGGGATTTTAAATGGCCTCAAGTGTGGACATGCTGAATAGTCACATTACACAGTGAACATTCACATAAACAAAATGCAAACATCTGACTAGGGGTGTGAATTGCCTAGAACCTGGCGATTCGATCCAAATCACGATCTATAGGTCCGATTAAATACCAATTAATCACGATACAAATCTATAAGTTGATTAATGCAACAACAAAAAAAATACTCAAAATTTTGAAAATACTAATCAGTAGTGGTAGACAAATGAAGCTTCATGCAGCACTTGTTATATTTTTGTACTCCTCTAGATGGCACTCTTGATTTAAATGTGCCAGATGGCTAGATTAACAGCTAATCAGACAGGGGGGCGTGGGGGGAGCGGGGGCTGTGGACCGGTGGGGTGCCTGGCAGGCCTGCAGTGCCCCATCCTGCTGCGTTGGGTTGGGGGCGCGGGCCGTGTTGGGGTGGGGGGCGCGGGCCGTGTTGGGGTGGGGGGCGCTCCTGGGTTTGCTCTCCGGCCGGTGGCCCCTGCGGGAAACGGGGGTTTTCCCTTGGCGGTGCCGTGGCCTGGAAGGCCCTGAGTTGTTGCGCTTGCTCTGTCCTGGCAGGGGTCGACGGCTCCCCTCTTTGGTGGAGATTTTCATGAATGCCAGATCCACCACACCAGCATCTATCGAAACTCAAATACAATCTGCTTCTTCCTCTGGTGTTGAATCGGTGGAGGCTGGTGTCTGTGGATCTCACTCTGCTTCATCTGTCCTTCCTTTGCTCAGTCTTACCTTTGGTCTCTTGAAGTCTCCCTAATTTGTTGGAATTTCGATGTTTCTGGGGTTGGTGAAAGACTCTGGTTGGTAACCCGGTGGGTAATAGGTAATGTCTGGTCGGTGCTGGATTTCACTTTCCTTTCTTTTCTTTGATCCTTCCTCGGGTCTCCTGACAACCTCACGACTCTAGCTGGATTCTGAAGTATTCAGTTTAGGTGAACGGTATGGGATTTTTAATAGGTTTTAAGTGAACTAATGAATACACACTCACACGCACGCACACACACACACGCGCACATGCACATACACAAAAAAATTAAAAAGAGAGCAATGATGATGACATGTCAAATCGGTAAAATACCGAATAAACAATACTGAGCTCTCCAGAAAAAAAGAAAAAAAAAGCCTTCTCTATGCTCTAGCATAGAAAAAAACACTCATAAAAAACATGTAAATACATCTTTGGGACACTTAAAACATTTGAAATAGAACGTATTTATACGTTTTTGGGAGTAAATGAGTTAATGTAACATTCTTCCATGCTGTGCCAAGTGCGAACCCTAATCCCATGTAAGATGTTTTGTTGAATATTTCCATCGAAAATTGATGTTTAAACATCGATTCGGCCGCATATTGAATCGATACGAGAATTGCGTGTTATAATATTGCGGTATATCGCCAAATGCAACTTTATTTGAAGGAATGCCTTAATTCTTTGTCACAGGGCTTCCAAAGCATTTTTGAAACATTCCTCAGGGACCAGATAACATCACATAATTTGTAAGAGAAGCCTATTCATGATTTGACTCTTGAGTTCAAACCCATTCAAAGTGGTGTTTGAAGTTTGCGATTGAGATCTCGTGACTGTGCAGGTCATTGGAGTACATTTAACCCATTCTCTTTTACAATAACAGGTTTGAAAGTTGTTACATAGAATGTTAATCCTGACTGTCTGGATAGTGTCTTTTTTTCATCCATCCAGGTTTTACGCTACTGCTGGTCCTCATTGGATTAAACCCTGGACTGGTGGCATAGCTAGTATCTCACCTCAATTTCCCTTAAACACCTTTCTTCTCCATTTTAACGCAATATATATTTTAGTAGATACTCTTAACCATATCTACAGGCCTAATTATATTGATTTGCTCACATGTAATTGGATAATGGCTGACTTTGTCCTGCACTCTTTATGTAAGGAGGCTAACAAAGGGTGCACTACTCATTGCAACACATGTGTGCTTGCAACATGACAAACCACAAGCTCAGTTATAAAAATAAAAAAAATGCATGTTGTAGCCTGTATCTGTGTCAAAGTCAAAGGAAGCAAGCAGAACATTGTTGTGAGCATATGTGCTGCTTCTCTTTAACTTTTTTTTCTTACTTTGTAGTTTGCTTGACTCAACAAAGCTGAAAACAAACGAAAAATATGCTTGAAGGAAAACTTTACTTTCTGGTATTTATTTGCATGGACATCCAGAGTTATAAGCTACATTTAAGTGAAATATAGCATAGAAATACAGTAAATGGAACAAACTATGTTGTAACATTTAAACTTTTGTGCCTGGATGGCACTTGTGACAGCGGAACAGAGTCCCACACATGTTCAAGCCGACCCGGGGGTGGGGAGTCTTTCACACACAAAGTGGAAACACTGCATAAATATGAATGAGAGATGCTTTCGTGGAGTAAGGTCAGAAGTAGAGCAGACTCAAAGAGATACCAAAATATTACTGTATGTGTGGAAAGTAAAGAGTCAACATAGAGACAGTAAGCACGGGTGGAGTGGGTTCACTGTTTAGGTCATGAAATTCCATTCATGGGCAACAGTAAAATGCAGTCCTGAAAATCTGAACCTGACAGATATGCATGCCTGAATGACCCTATATAATTTATTCCCAGTTTACGTTCAAAGAAATATACTGTTTATGAATTAACAACAGTAAATAAATAAATAAATACTCCTCTGCAGGCCAAGATTATTATTATTATGTGGTGTCTTAGAGGTATGAATGAAGCCAACATACAGACAGTGAATCCAGAAAGTATTTACAGTACTTCACTTTTTACCACCTTTTGTTATGCATCTTATGATGTAACGTAACAAATTGTGGAAACATTCAAACAGTATGAAAACTGTTGGGATGTACTGGACTGTGCTTTTTAGTATCTTAAGAAACCCAGAATTCAGGTTCATATCTTCATTACAAACAAACACAAAGTTATTTTTTAAAGTCAGTATTATTTTTTTCACACTGTACTAAAGCGGTCTTGACGACGAATTATTTTGTATGTGTTTAAAAAAAAATTGGCTAGTAATTCTACTTGTAAAAATATTTTTATTATTTTTTTTTTACTTTTAAATCATAGTATATTATTTGTACTTCTCCTCCAAGCGTTCACCGTTACCATGGAGACATGGAACCTTTCACAGCGGATGTAGTTTTGCCTCCGCCGCATAGCTTCCGGGTTGAAATAGTGTACTAGCCGCTTGCACATTCTTTTGGACCAACTCCTCGGCCAATATTACTTTAGAAAATGTCCCGAGGCTCGAGTGCGGGGTTTGATCGCCACATTACCATCTTCTCTCCTGAAGGAAGGCTTTATCAAGTCGGTCAGTATGTGTATTGTTTTAGACAAAAGCCGACATGTTAGCTAGCTTGCTAAATGCGCTGTCATTGTTCGGTTAGCTCCCCCAAAAGCTCGCAGATAAGGCATTATTAGTACAACGAAATAATTCTATTATCATATATGAAGTTCATTTATTTTGACAAGTTTATGTTTTTGACAACTTTGATATTCCGAATGAAGTCCAACAGCGTAGACGACCAGTTTAGCAACGAGCTAACATTTAGCCTCTCAGGTAATCAAATAATTCCTTGTTGTTGTAACTTTGGCATAACAGAGGGCTACAAGTAAACAATGTTGCTATCATTATTAAACTAACGACATTTTTATTGATCGGTTTAGCTTTGAGATTAATGGCAAAAGCTATACTGGTCTGAAGAAAGTCGAAAGTGAAAGTATTATTATTGTAATAATAAAGTAAGTAATAAATATTTTTATTTTAATTATGCAAATATATTTAAGAATCCTCCATTATGTAGACAGAAGTACTGTGCTAAAATAAGGACAATTTGTTTATTCATCCGTGCTGAAGTATTACACAGCATCTCCATATCCGAGCATCCAGCAAGCACTGAAAAGTAAAAACAAATACAGTTAAAGTACTCCCTTTGGCTGCTATGCAAATATACCTATCCATACAAAACAACTGTTTCTATAAATCTAAATGTTACCGTCATCCTGTCTGCCATTTACAGAATATGCTTTCAAGGCTATAAATCAAGGTGGACTCACATCAGTTGCCGTTCGTGGGAAGGATTGTGCCGTTGTCGTCACACAGAAAAAAGTACCGGTGAGTGGATATTGGTGTATTATACCATCCTATGCCTTTCTATTTGCAATCTTAACATTAAAATAGTGAAGTGAAAATCATAAACTATTATTATATTAGTCATTGCCAGTATTGGTGGATGAGCCCAGTTGCCTCATTTGCACTACTCGCGTACTTCGCATTGGTGCTACAAAGCTGTGCTTGGACATTTGGTTTGGCTTCTTTAGCCTCCCGTCAACTTTGTAAGTTATCAACTGCGATTCAACTAAAGTCTATTGAGCATCAATGACGACCATTTTATCATTAACAGGACAAGCTTCTGGATTCCGCCACAGTGACCCACCTTTTCAGAATAACAAATAACATTGGATGTGTGATGTCTGGAATGACAGGTAAACAAAAGAGAAGACACTATCAACAACGCACATTTCACCTGTCATATGTTGGGCTTTATAAGCATAATATACTCCCAGGACCGCATATTTTTTGTTTGTTAATTCCAGATTTTCTGACCTTGATGCGGTTGCAAAAAACAAAAAACAAAAAAAAACGAAATATGTATCAGGCATTGATTAATGAATCGATTAAATGAGAATGTTATCCGTCAAATATATGAAAAAAAATCCTCTTTTTTTTTTACTAATTACTTCCCCCTCCGAATGACATTGACAGCTGACAGCCGGTCCCAAGTTCAACGCGCTCGCTATGAGGCCGCCAACTGGCAGTACAAGTACGGCTATGAGATCCCAGTGGACATGCTGTGTAAGAGAATTGCAGACATCTCTCAAGTCTACACGCAGAATGCCGAGATGCGACCACTGGGCTGCTGTAAGTATCGATTAGAATCGGACAGATCTTCAAATAGTTGCCTCCGCTCTATTAGACGCGCTGTCTTTAATTATCGCTGGGCGCGTCGTCCACTTAACCACTAGGTAGCACCAAGTGTTGCAGTTGTTCTGGTAGACCACTACACTCTGAAGTAGGATAATTTGCCAATAAGTTAAACAAAGGAGAAAAACTGAGCATTATCTGTAAAGAGCAAACATAAGTGTCTTTTCGTCACAGATAACTCTCATTTAAGGGCGTGCACCCATGGTGCAAGTAGCACACAAAGCTAGAGCTAAATTATATAATTAAATAAGTAAAATGACGATAATTAACTAATAGGTTAAGTTAGGGCTGTGCAACTAATGGAAATTCAATTACAGTTTCAATTATTACACTCCACAACTACAAATCGTAAAAAAAAAAAGATTATTAATACTAATATTTGAGTTGTTTAAGCTTATACATTTGCACTTTTTATTTTATTTTTAAAATAACTAATTTCATAAATGTTGTTTCGTCCAAAAGAAACTTGCATAATTGTAGTGTTTCAAAGAATTTTATTTGTCTTTATATTTTTTGTGTTTTTTACGTTTAGCCATTTTCTTGTTTTGTACCCCCAAAAAAATAAATGATCGTCCTACTGCATGGTGAGTTTTTGCCAACATAAATAAATACAATTTTAAATTCTGTTTGGTACAAATGGAACTTGCATAATTATAGTGTTTTTATTTTTAATTGGTCATAATATTTTCAAATGTGTAAACATTTTCTTGTTTTGTACCCAAAAAATACATGATCGTCCTAATGCAGAGTGCACATGCTGCAGTCCAACTTCAAGTTTTTGCCAACATAAATAAATACATTATTATAAATAATATAAATTATGTTTGTTCCAAAGGGAACCTACATAATCATAGTGTTTCTATTATTTTTTTAATTGGTCTTAATATTTTTAAATGCTAAAAAAAATTATTGTTTTGTACCAAAAAATAAATCAATTATTGCCAAAATAATCGTGATTGTTATTTTTTTCTATAATCGAGCAGCCCTAGGTTACGTTGCTTTTTTCTAATGGTGATGCAATTTTAAACCGTTACTTAATATCCATTGTAATAAAAGACGTTGCCTTAGCAACAGCAGAAGATGTGCACAAAACCCCGCCGCACTACAACAAAGAGCGGACATGTAATTGTTCCGGTTTATTGTAGCCAACACTGAGAAGCTCTTGGGCTCCTTCCTGGAGATCGACGCTAAATACTTTCCTCCGAAGCCAGAGCATCAGCGCCGTTGTCATGTTGCACTCGCAGGTATGATAGTGATCGGCGTAGACGAGGAATGCGGCCCGCAAGTCTACAAATGTGACCCGGCAGGCTACTACTGTGGCTTCAAAGCCACGGCCGCCGGGGTGAAGCAGACGGAAGCCACCAGCTTCCTGGAGAAGAAGGTGAAAAAGAAGTTGGACTGGACCTTCGAGCAAACCGTCGAGGTATGTGATGCAAAAGTCAAGCAACTTTCAGGGATTCCAATGTGCTCATCTTTTAACCACCGTTTGGGTTATCGTATAAATGATCATAAATTAATAAAGAAATCCCCTTTGTGCTTTTCCCCCTCCAAGACGGCTATCTCTTGTCTGTCAACCGTCCTCTCCATTGACTTCAAGCCTTCTGAGCTTGAGGTGGGTGTGGTTACAACACAAGACCACAAATTCAGGTAATTATGTCTCAGGATGAATAATAAAGGTAAAGCAGTTGATGGGGTTATGGGAGGATTTTTGCAACAGGCAGTGAGATGGATTGCATGATAATGAGACCATTGTTGGCATGTGTGGACTGTGGAATTTACATTGCATTGTAAAATGTGAAAACACAAACTGGAAGAAAACTACTTTAGGGCGAACCCTGCACTTGGTGTATAAAGATGTGTATGTTTGTGTATGTTTAAAAAAAAAAATGCCCCAACATGAAAACTAACAGGGACGTCGTTTTGACTTTATGGCGTCCTTGCCCTGTCCGTAGCACCTTCGTTTTTGTTAATTTCCCACAGTAATCACGCCATTTTAAAGTTATTTAAAGTTGTGTTGTTGTTATCTCCAGCCACGGATGTTCATCAACGGGTCGGCTCGCCATCAGGCGTGTCACATCTCCATGTTTATAGCTCCGCTCTGCCGTCCGTCAGCAATGAATGTCCGTGCGGAAACACGAAATATTGGTTCTGGCTCATCCAGGTCGTGAAAATATGTTTTTTTTAAATAATTACTGTACAAAGTATTTTGACGTAAATATCGACTTTAACGGGGAAATCCAACTTAAGTCGAAATTCGGGTAACATCGCCAGCGTAGGAACGGAACTCCGTCGTAACTTGAGGACTCCCTGTAATTTCTACACAGTAAATTTTACTCTAAACAGAGTCTATTTGTATGGAGGACCAAAATTATAAATTAATAAATGACTAAAAGTGTCAATAAAAGTGGATATTAAAAATATAATTCAAATATTAAGTCTAAAACATATATAAATGGAAATAAAATCATCAAATATATATATATATATATATATATATATATATATATATATATATATAAATTATATATATATATATATATATATATATATAAATTATATATAAATTATATATATATATATATATATATATATAAATTATATATAAATTATATATATATATATTATATAAATTATATATATATATATATATATAATTTATATATATATATATATATAATTTATATATATATATATATATATATATAATTTATATATATATATATATAATTTATATGTGTGTGTGTGTATATATATATACTGTATATGTATGTGCGGGCTGTTAATTACACACCAAACCTACATAATACGTGACGGTAAGGCCATGTTTGCAGAAACGGTCATTTCTGCAAAAGATACAGTAACAAAAATGGCAACTGTGAAAGGCGGTGCAATCATCAGTCTATTACCTTTTTCCAGGATTCTGACAGAGGCCGAAGTGGATACTCACCTGATGTCCCTGGCAGAGCGGGACTGAGCGAGAAGAAAACGTGTCACCTGTTTGAATTTAGTTAGAGCATGATGGGATATGCAGTTCTCACATGGAGATTGGCGTTGACTTGGTTTGTTGTACATTTTGCCCCACTGATACATTCAACAATAAAAAAAAAAAGAAGACGTTTTGGAGTAAAATAACTTTTGATGTGTTTGTATCTTTGTGTCATTCCACACAATTTGGTTGCATTGAGTTAAATCAATTTGAGGTTTTCTAAAGTGACGCTCATGTGACTACATCCTGTTTTATCAGAACTGCTTTCATGTGTCAAATTTAGACGCGGCAGATTGCTGTGTATGGGAACACGAGCAGCTCACAACTCCACTTCCTGTTGTAGAACTTGAATGCACCAGAATCACATGACTCACTGAAGTGCTCTTGAATGTCTGGTGGGTTTTTTTTACCACATGAGCAGATCTGACCTTATTTTGGTAATGCACTGTAATGCGCACACGCGAGCACACGCATCACGTTTCTGCATATATTTAATTATATCTTTTCGTTGAAAGGCACTGAAGAATTCACAATGAAAAACAGTCAGTGTATAGCTTGTATAATTAGACAAAATGCAAATTCTGCAGAAATTGCGTGGCAATGCTAAAAAGCTGAATGTGTGTGCTTAAATAATTTCAGTGAAATTAAAATTCATTTCCTGATATGATAGTCACTTGGTATCGAACCATCGAATGTACTAGATGTGGTCCAAACGGGGTTTGAACCCGGGTACTCCATGTTGGCAGGAAATTGCTCTAACCAATGAGCTAACTTGACTTGATTGAAATCATGGCTAATAGCGTATTTATTTTGAAATGTGTCATCTGATGCTGAAAGTAAATTTATAATTCATTTCCTGATATGATAGTCAGTTGGTATACATGTATATCACTTAGCATAACAGCCATGGCTATATTTGCAATTTACAGTCTGAGGTGGGATTCGAACCTGCAACTTCCTGCCACCGAGCAGTATCAGACACCTGGCAATGATGAACAGTTGAATGTATGAAAGTGGGTGTGGAAAGTGGTACTTAAAAAAATCTGTCCCATTGAAATGAATGGAGAAAAGTTGATATTGATATATAATGTTAAATTGTGCGAATACTGTAAGTAATGTGGAATCAGACGATATGCCCTGGGAGGTATGAATTTTTTAAGTTGAATGGTATAAATCGAAAGTATGTGGGAGTTGTTTCATGGCAAAAAAAAAAAGTGGAGAATAAAAATCACAATAACATATGTAACCAACACAACTAAATGTATCATTCCCTCAGAATGACTTCAAATGCATCTATTAACTACATCGCTGGCAACAAAAGTGAGTACACCCTTAAGTGAAAATGTTATTTTGTCTCACTGCATCAAATTGGTCTATTTTGAACGAATAATCAATTTACACATTTGCTGACTACTTGTCAGTTCTCTCGAGTTGTCCCATGAAAATATGTGATTAAATATCTGCAGAAATAAAGGGTGTGCTCACTTTTGTGAGATGTCGTAAGAGATCCAAAACGGTTTAAAAACGGTTCATTACTGTAGTGCATTGCATAATTTTGAGATTTGTTTCTAGTAGGTTAGATGAACTTTTGGGAATTTGCTCATCCATTGTGGCAATAGTGTTATTTTTAGGAAACGACAGCTTTGCATTTCTTTCAGTGACCAAATCTGTCCTTCACTCCTGATCAGAAATGACATCATCAGTTAGTCAGTCCGATTTCCTCTCGTCCCCACCTATCTCTGAATCACAAATCAAAAGTATAAATCCCCTCTCAGATGTCATGTTTTCCTAAATCAAGGACTGATTTTTGGAGCTCCCCTGTCATGTGGATTTAGATGTGATTTTAAAAGAAGGCAGATGAATTGCTGGAAAAACCCGTGAAGTCCCGCCCGCGTACGTGTATATGGCGTACTAATGTTTACAGCCCTGCGGACAATTATAGGCTAGGTAATGTGTAGCCTGTTATTAAATCTAATCATTCTGGGATCTTATGAAAGAAAGGTGCCAATTAAAGGTTGTACCGGTTAATCGAGGTTATTTGTAAAAAAAAAAAAAAAATCGTATCAGGTGACGAGGATTTGGAAGTACTGTACTTTCCACAAAGGCGTACCGCCTGTTGTGACTAAGCAACAAGTTATCTTTGTTTAAAAAAAAATATGCAGCACATTATGTTCTAAGTGTGCCGCCGTGGGACTTTTTACGGTGTGACTCACAACACTGAGACCTCGCCCCATACAAGGAAATCCCGGACCGCTTCACGGAGTTGAATTGTATCATTTGTGTCCATGTGTCTTTCAAAGTGTGGCTCATAATTCTCAGCCCTGTCACTTTTTGTGTCGTGACTAACTGTGGTTGTGTTTCAGTAAAAAAATGCCTCACACAGAATGGATCATTCTTCATAAGCTTTTTTTATTTATTTATTATTTTACATACTATTTCATTAATAGTGTTTCATTTCACAACATATTTACACGTACAAAAATAATATCTCTGTATTTACAATTTACTACAGTCTGGTATATTCACATCAATATATCCTTGTACAGTATTGCAGGGAGAACACGTGGACGTTCATGGTCTCGCTGTGTGTTCTGGGCGCTGAGTTCTGTTTTCTGGATCCAGCTAGACCACAGCAGATGCCGTCTTCCTTCTTGTGATCTCCGGGCCAGCTCTTTGTGGACGTCCCGGGCAGGTGTTTGTCCTTTCTTTGGGCCGGGGTTCGGTGACCCGGTAGCAGCTCTTTTGACACCACCATTGGCGGGATACTGTTGGAGCTTACTTTCCGAACTTGATGTCATCGTACAACTGCAAAAGAAAAGTAAATGTTTACAACAATGACTCGCATTTGTCATGTGAGCAGCTGTGATTTGATAGAAACTGACCTCATCCTCAGTCAAGTCCAGATCTTCCATATCGCTCTCGTCTGATTCGCTGTCGGGCAAGGCCCTCAGCTCCTGTGCCGTCTTCTCATATAGCTGGTTGCGTATGTCGTCATTTTGCCTCCCGTAGGTGAGATGGTACGGCGTGAAGCCGCCATAATTGAGGCAATTGACATCGGCGCCGAGGTCAAGGAGGCGACGGACCAGTGCTGGGTTTTGGACGTCCACAGCTAGATGGAGAGCCGTCCTACCGCTGCATTGTTCCTACAAAATAAAATGAATGTTTACTTCACAAAGTTGCTCCAAATTAATTAAGGCCAGCGAAGAGAGAAATAAAAAGTTTGGCAGGATTCTCACTTTAATCTCAGAATACTGATTTTAAAGTGACTTTATTCTCAGAATTCTGACTTTAATCTCAGAAGACTGAGACTCTCACGTTTAAATCAGAATTCTGAGATTAAAGTGAGAATTCTCACTTTTACATCAGAATTCTGGCATTTAAGTGAGAATTCTCACTTTTAAATCAGAATTTTGAGTTTCTCACTTTGAAACCAGAATTCTGAGATTAAAGTGAAAATTCTGACTTAAATCTCAAAATTCTGATTTTAATCTCAGTATTCTGAGATTAAAGTCAGAATTCTCACTTTAAAGTAAAGTCACTTAGAGTCAGAATTTAAGATTAAAGTGAGAATTCTCACTTTAAAATCAGAATTATGACATAAAAGTGAAAATTCTGACTTTAATCTCAAAATTCTGACTGTACTCTCAGAATTCTGAGAACTAAGTCAGAATTCTCACTTTAAAATCAAAATTCTGAGATTAAAGTCTGAATTCTCTAAAGTGAGAAAGTGAGAATTCCGACTTTTAAGTAAGGATTCTGAGATTAAAGTCTAAATTCTCACTTTAAAGTGAGAAAGTGAGAATTCTCCTTGTGTGCCAAACTTTTTTTTTCTCTTCACTGGCCCTCGCTGCAATCTTAACAATTGAATTTTGACGTGTATAGCCGTCAATGGCAGCGAATGATTTAATGACACCCACCTGTGCATTTATGTACGCGCCCAGCCCAACTAGATTCTCCACTAATGAAATGAAGCCGTGAATCGACGCTAGGTGAAGACAGTTTTGTCCTGCGAGGCAAAAACACAGATCAGTTAACAACCAAGTCTTAAAAACAAAACCGGCCTTGCATATTTTTCTTGTGGGAATTCTGAACATACCACTGTAGTTGGGGAAGGAGATGATGGAGTTGAGATGGCGCTGGCTTGTCTGGGTGATGACGCCGAAGCAGGCGAGTGAGCCTCTCTTGCAAGCGATGTGCAGCGCCGTGTTGCCGCAGTCGTCGGCCAGCCGCGGGTCGCAGCCCGCTTTCAGGAGCTGGTCCACCAACTGGGGCTGCTCTGTGATCACGGCGAGGTGCAATGCCGTCTGGAAGGAGATTCATTATGTGTGTTATTCCACTGACTGAAATAAAATAGTCTTGTGTGGTTTAAGATGTGGTTAGTACCTGTCTTTGGTAGTTCTGTGCATTCAGGAAGGGGTGATTGTGGGACAGTTTGATCATCTGTTGCGCCTGATCGGCGGCTTCGTGAATGATGGCCAAGTGGAGAAGCCTGTCAGAAAAAAGGGAGTACTTATTAAAACGAATACTCGGAGGAAGTTAGCTCCAGTGAAATTATAAGGAACAACGCCTGTGCAACAGGAACGTTTCGCAAGAGTGGAGTTTTGTCGGGTTGTTTCCACCAGTTGTGGCTTGACACATCTGATGCTTTATCAGTTACTGGCAACGGGCCAGGGACTTTCCTGAGCACACAGAGCTCAGTTTAAGCACCGCCCAGACTGCGCACTCAGCCAAAAGTAAACGCACACAAGCAAACACATTTTACTCTTAACATATTTCGTGCAAATTCACGTTTGCATGCATATTGTTGCGTTTTTACAGAAACGGATAATGCAGTTACTATTACTAATATTTTTTGCACGAGTGCGTCATTTTTGAAACTCCCGTTTGCAAACGCCTTCGCGGAAATATAATACTGTACAGAAAATGTCCACTTACGTGTCCCCGTCCTCGGTCAGGACACCGCTCCAAGGCTCGTACTCGTGAACGAGCTCTTCGCTCACGCGCAAGTGCTCCAAGTCGTTCACCAGCTCGTCCTCCTTCAACGATTCCAGACCGCTGTCCAAGCGGTCGTCCTGGCAGGGCAACGTCTTCCCGTGTTTGGGCTCCATGTGGTCGAGGTCATTATTATAATCCACGCGGTCGCTGCGAGATACTCCGTGGACGTCCATGATGCTTGTCGCAAAAACGAGTACACGCGTACAGTCCAAGGGTCAGAAACAAGAGTGGTTTGGAGAGGGCTGGCGCACTGGGTTTTTGTCAGCCTGGCTGGGTGGAGCCTCTGTGGGGATTTCCAATTGACTTATCTAAGACAGGGAAATCACACAGGCAGGGCTGTGCTTTTGTGAGAAAAAAAATCCCCCCCACCCTCCTCAACCTCCAGCCATAAAGTCAAAATGAAAACTTGTAGTTTCCTATTAGACACCGACAGCATATATCGAAGGGGATGTTTGATTGTGAATGGGTGGCCATGAATGAGATGGAGACAACCTTTTTTTAGGCTCTTCAAGAAATCCCTTTTGTCTGGGGAAATTGGGGCGCTTTTTTTTTTACTGTACTTTTTTTTCTTCCTTTGAGTGACTTTTTATAAATATTTGTGGTTATTTTTAAATGTTTGTATATGTACGTTAAAAAGTTTTTTTTCTAATTAAATGCACTCGTGTGCTTTACAGTTCGTAAGCAATTTTATGAGCATGTCTGCTATGTAATATCAACAATGATTATCAAAAAAATACAAAAAATGAGCTTTTATATTTCATCAGAATTGTTTTGGCACCATACACGCACACACAAATGAATGTGTCTTAACATCTTCAATATTGCAATATTGTGGTTGCAGTACTGATGTAAAAGCTGCACTGCATCATACAGAGAGATGTTTGTAATATTTTGGTACTGTATGAGGTGTGCAGAAGAAGCTATCGTGTAGCCTGTACTAGTGTACTTGATGAACTATCCAATTAATTTAGGCATGAATTAAAACTCCAACTTAATTCATAAAGCACTTTAAAAAAAAAAAAAGTATTTCAAAGTGCTGTCCACATATTAAAAAAAAAGAAAGAAAAAAAAGGCCATCCATTCTTTGATATCATCCAAGCACTCCAGTAGCGCGTTTGCTTCAAAGTCACTTTGTACCTACATAAGATGAACCCGAGCTGTAAGAGCTAATGAAAAACATAAAGGGCCAATAATTGACTCTTGGGGTACTCCACCAGAGAGGGCATTAAATTAACATTTGCCTTTTAATTTCTAATAGACCATGAACAAAACTCCCCCGTGTCTGCACATTGCCTGCAGAGGAGGGGGAAAATTCTGAAGTGTGTACAGTGCAACTCTTGTGAAACAAACACTTCATTTCATGTACCACAAGAGGATGTTTGGGACTTGCCTTACTTTGTAAATGTTAACACACTGCAGCTTTTTGCTTTATATTCTGTGCAACTCACATATTTTACAGAGCTTGTGCTGGGACTTTGAATTATTTGTCACTTCAAATTGATATGATATGGATGCATATAGTACTTAGAGGGAGATCTACACAACAAAACCATCCAAACACACCCAGTGGGGTGTTGTGTGTCTGCGTGTGAGTCACAACAGGGAAATGCCACTCACACAAATATGCACGCAATCTCCTTTGGCATTTAATTCCAAGCAATTTTCAATCTCTGTCAAGTGTTGCAACAAAGAATCCAAGGACATTTTGTCCCTGTTTCGTTCGCTACCTTGAACTGAGTTCCTTTAACCCTACGAATAAATACCACAATTGTGCTGTCTGATATTCTCACTGTTCATGAAATGCCGGGACTTCCACTCACATATTTGTAAAGCTGTTGCAAAGACAATGCAAGCAAGTACTTTTGCTGTGTGTTTACATGTGGTTGCTATGGATACTGAGTAGCAAGTGACAAACATTAGGCTATGCTCTGTGCGTCAGCAAAACCTTACATGTCTGGGCATCTCAGTTCTATTCACCCATGACATTACCTTATGATGACATCATGAAACTTTTGCTTACAAAGTCATATTAACCTCACGCATATTTTCTAACTGAGGGGAGACTTTGAATTCAGTGTTTTAATTGAGAAGAAAAAAAACTAACTTGTTCACTGACACAGCAGTTCCAAAAGCACTCATATCTCCCTTTCAGTATGTGTGTAAAAAAAAAAGAGTAATCTATTCCGAGTAATTTAGCATTGGCCATAAATATTCACACTTCATCACTGTGACATACTGTATGAGGCAATCCTGTATGAGGCCATCGATCCACTCATGTACTCTAGGTAAGAGTCTTCGTGTTATTCAAATACAAAATTTTAATATGCAGGCCATTTTTTCATTTTAAATATCCAATTCTGATGAGGTTAATGGCTGAGAGTGTCAATGAGACGTTTAAAAGGTTCGCAAACAGCCCCTCTGATGACCCACTTTTGTGATGAATGTGCAGGAGACGCGTGGGTGTTTTGCACACACTCTCATATGTAAGCACACAATTATTGTCTGCACATATGATCTTTTGACCTACTGATACTAGGCATATCTCATGGTCAAACTGTGGCACAGTTGACTTTGAAGTTGACTGTGATTGACCCCTGTCATTCTTTATACAGATCTTAGCAGGCTGCAATGGAAACTAAATGAAGCAGTGAGCACAATGTTTTTGGCCAAGACTAACTAACTAACTAACTAACTAACACAAAGTTTATTAAAATATTTTAAAATTGCTTTGTCATTTAATTTGTGTAGAGGAACAGCACCACATTTACCACCAAGTTGGCTGTAAAAGCTGTGCTCGGACCAACTAATCATAGGACAGAAAATGATGTAATCGAGGGTCAGCCCTCTAGCTGTGAGGATGAATTTGAAATCAGACTGGTTATTTATGTGAGCCAGCACTTCAAAATTCTGAAGGCCAAGGGCAGATTAGATGACATACTTTACTACAAGAATACTACAAGAATGTAAATTTAAGTCAGTACTTCTCGCTAGCTGCTAGCTAGCTAACACGCTAACAGTCCGTGCTTCTAGCTAGCTAGCTAACAAACAAACACACTAACAAATAAACTAACTAACTAACTAACTAACTAACTTGGTTGGTGGAGGTAATATTTCCCTGAATAATCAATATTTGGTGAAGTAGGCTAAGTGGCATATGGAGATGGATCACATTGATTGTACACATTTACACATTTGGTCAATTTAATTAACAATTTAATAAACATACCATTTTTGAAAAGTGCTGGTTTTGTAGATGAAAAGATTCTGCCCAACACTAGCTACGTCATAAAAAAAATAAAATAAAATCAGCCATGAAAGGTTAAAGGATTTTACTGATTACACTGTATGCTACATTTCAATCTAGCATCAACAATAACGGGGTGACACCATCTGTTTCTCATTTATACATTCTTCATTCCTTCGTCCGCATCTACATATTTGTCTATGGTACGCATGTCCTCATAACTAAACCTGTTTGAGACCAATTCAGGGTTGTGAAAGCTCAGACTTTCTGCTTGCGCACTGCAGCCCCTACACATATCAGACAGCAAAGTTTCCTGACCGACCTGCAGTGAAAATGGATCACATCACGTAAATACTGTGGTTGCATGATAAACCACAACCAAATGACTGAATTATTTTGTTGTATCAAAACTACCCTTTTATTATTATTTTTTATGTCATCGGGCTCAAAGGCCATGTTTGTTAGTACAAATGGTTGCACAACAGTGGTTTCTAACTGATGACATCATATCTTCATGACTTCCGTCATCAATGTTGGCACAGTTTAGTTTTGATTTGCTTCAGTGTTCTTTTATTTTACTGATTTTATCCTCATGAAATCATATTTCCTTCTTTCTTTCTTTTTAAACATGGACTAATAAAAATTTAGATTTTTTTGGTAATACCTTTCTTAACATACTGTAGATTGTACTTTCCTCATCTTACTCATTTTGTACTTTGCTACCTTTCCTTGAACAAACAGAAATACGATACATTGTACACATATTAGATTCTAAAGTGTCCAAATCTCCGTCTAACCATCAATACTACATCTAGTAAGTAGCAACATAGGAGAATGTCCAATTGTAAAATTACCTTGTGTAAGTTATTCATGTATTGTGTATGACTAGACTGTGGAAATGAGACATTCTTGTTTTTAGTTATGGGTCATCCACCTGCGCATAATTCCACTGCAGGTGGTGTACAACTGTCTCACTTCATTATTAACAGACAAAAAAAATGTCATTGCATACATATACAACACTATTCGTTTGGTTGTACCTCAGCAACAGCTAAACATCACAATGTACAGTAATAGCGTTCACACGTGCTCATAAACATACATTTTACTTTGACTTTGGCCAGGTCCGGTCTAAATGATCATCAGGTATTTGTTGTTGGTGTACTGTGAGGTTTTTATCATGTAAAATATATGTGAATAAAGTTTGAGAAACAATATGTAATATAAATATGGAAATTGAAACACCAGCAAACACACCTAAGTAACACAAGCAAAGACTTATATTGACAATGAATTATAAAATGTATTTTTGGTGGAGCTCCCTTTACTCATTTGGTGTAGTAGTATAATTAGTAAAAATGGGTGGAAACATTTTAAAATTTGTAAACAGGGTTGACTTTTTCCACTCCCTTGAATTAGTACATAAAACTACAAATCCCAGTAGCCGCGCCGTTGCCAATAGTTTCGCATACCAACATTTGATTGGACAGTCTGAGTAAAACCTCTCCTCATTGGTCCACAGGGGCCATGTTTGCATTCCCATCTGTCTCGATGCGGCGTCGCTAACCGGTTAGCTAACTGAGCTACAATATCGCCTCTCACAGGTGTTGAAACTAACGTGAAGATTTGCCACGACGTTACAGTGTTTCCATTGTAAGTCGTAATGCCGGTTCACTCCCGGGAGAAGAAAGAAAGTAATCACGAGGAAATGGAGGTGGATTATCCGGAGCAAGACGGTAGCAGCACTGACGAGGAAGACACGGTTAGCACATCTGTGTCTGAAGATGGAGACAGCTCGGGTAGGAGAGCAGGCCTAAAATCAAATTGACAAAATAATTGTCAGTCATTCATAGACTCAATGTGGCATGTAGCCCGTGAGTTATAAATCTGCTTCTACACTGTGAGAAGTTGCTCATGATAAAACACCCATGCCCAACTTGTCATGTGTATGTCGTGTCTTCATATGTGTATAGAGATGGATGATGAAGACTGTGAGAGGAGGAGGATGGAGTGCCTGGACGAGATGACCACTCTAGAGAAACAGTTCACAGACTTGAAGGAGCAGTAAGTTTTCTCTCAGTGTCAGGAACGAGAGGAAGGCACTGCCAAATGTGCTATAAAGCCATATTAGTACCAGTACACGTTTTTTCACGGCAGTGGATATTTTGCCGTGAACGGCTTCGATTGGTCAATCGCCGACCGAGTCATACACTGGGCGTGGTTCTTGCCTCACTTAACATCTTTTTTTGTTTCTTCACTTCCATCTGTGAATTTTCATTTTGTTTTGCCACCTAAGATAGGCTTTAAACGGCATTACCAGCCTAACCATAATCCTCAGAACATAGGCTGTTGTCAAGAAATTGTACTTAAAAAAGAATGTACAGCAGAATAGCGCACGCAACAGGATTGCCGGTCATGGCAAAATATCCACTTAGTTATTTCACTGTACAAAAAATTGTGAACGCTGCTTGTGGTTTAAATGCTGTCATTTGTGGTCTAAACTCTTAGTGGATGTTGCACATTATCATACAGGCATTATTTGTACATACCATGTTCTGCTGCTTTTCTTTCAAATAAATAGATTGTATAAGGAACGTCTGAGCCAGGTGGATGTTAAGCTGCAGGAAGTGATGGCAGGATGTGCCCAGGAATATCTGGAACCTTTAGCCAACCTGCAGGATAACATGCAGATCAGAACCAAAGTGGCAGGTACGATCTTGTTGACATTCAGGAGTGGATAATTAAATGTTCTTGGGATGGGCGAGTACTTCATGTCACCATTTTATGATCAGAAACTTGAAATTAGAAGTTACAAAAATAGAAAACTGCCGTTAATTTTTATGTAATTTTGTGGGAACATCATCATGTCATATTGGGATATAGAGGTCTTTCTTAAAAATAAAAAATTAAAAAAGCCATACCAACACAGTAACCTAGATTCTGTTCACTATTAAGTGAATGTCTGGCACTAAAACCATAATTGTATTGTTTCATAATCTGCTGCTTTTGGTATACAATATGATATGTTGTAACTTGTTAGGGAACCCCCCAAAAATATTGAGTGGTAATATTCAGTTAAAATTCACTTTAAACCCAAATTATTATCAAGGCAAATCCTTGACATATGAATGTTGAGGGCCGAAGTTGCTATAATTGGACACACAACCTTTGCTCATGCCCTTTTATAACACCAACACTTACTCATACACAAACAAACTTGTCATTTCATTACTTGTATGAGGTGAAAGAAATGAAAGCATCGCCCTCCAAATAAGGGCACTATGTTTATTTTACATTTTAGTTTGGCTTTATAACAATCAGAGACTGTGGACAGGCCTATTGTCTATAAAGCCCAGAGACTTGTGTGCTGTGCATGCTGTAAATTATTGCCTCCTGTCCTTAAAAAGGACTCATGATATTGTTTCATTCCTACTAACGTGTATCCTTTTCTCAGATGGACAGATCTCAAAATACTGTATTTCTTTTTCACCTTATTGCTTGCAGGCATCTATAAAGAACTCTGTTTGGAGTCGGTGAAGAACAAGTATGACTGTGAGATCCAGGCAGCCTGCCAACATTCGGAGGTAAAAAAAAAAAAAAGAACTCTGATAAAATGAGGCAATTTATGTAATTTTGTAGTCCAGGGTTTTTTTTCTCACATAGTCTGTGGCAATAGATGAGAACTTCCTTTTATGTGTAACCCATGTTTTTTCCCAGAGTGAAAAGTTGCTGCTGTTTGACACCGTGCAGAGCGAGCTGGAGGAAAAGATAAGACGACTGGAGGAAGATAGACACAGTATTGACATCACCTCAGGTACAAAGAGTGAACATAGCATGCAAAACCAAAAAGAAGAAAAGGTGGCATTTTGCTGTCAAATATTACAAAACAAGTTGACATGGAGTTATGCTTTGACTTCACTCTCATCCGTCCTGTGGGGTTTTCCAGAGTTGTGGAATGATGGATTGCATTCCCGGAAAAATAAGAAGAAAGACCCTTTCTGCCCCATCAAGAAGAAGAAGCCTGTTCTTGTTTCTGATATCCTTTTCCATCATTTCGCTCTTTGCTGCCCTACCTCCTTGTTGCCATGTAGCCTCATATTTCTTTAACTGCTATCGCACGGCCTTATATTGTTTACATGCTGCAAGATTTGGATATTCTGGAAGACTGGACTGCAATAAGAAAGGTAATATTTTGAAAAGTGACTTAGCATTGGAAGTGACCGTGAAGATAGTGAAGATATGTTGTCTCTCCTCAGGCGATGGCGTCTCTCGGGCCGCATAGGGGGAAGGCCGATGGTTAGCATTGCACAAGATTATTTACTGTACTGCTTTATTTAGTCCTCATGTGATTCATGTTTTCCCTCATCTTTTTCCCCCTTCAAATTCCCCCAGCCAAAACGGAACGACACCACCATGTTGCACGGTCCGAAGATGGACGACTTTTCTATGATAGCCAGTGGTACTGCAGGGGGCAGGCCATCTGTATCTACAGGAAAGATGAGTTTCCCACCAGGTTTGTGTGTCCCCCGCAACCATACTCTCAGTATTTTATTTTATTTTATTTTATTTTATTTGTGTCATT
Organism: Vanacampus margaritifer; assembly: GCF_051991255.1. Lineage (NCBI taxonomy): Eukaryota > Metazoa > Chordata > Actinopteri > Syngnathiformes > Syngnathidae > Vanacampus > Vanacampus margaritifer. The sequence continues at coordinate 6,254,164 of NC_135450.1, forward strand.
TTCGGTTGTGGATACAGAGACCACACTAATCCGTTATTAATACAACTAAAAACATTCAAATGTAATGAATTAATGGAGTTTAACCGCCTTAAAATAATGTATAAAGCCCATCATGAAATTTTACAAGTCAATATACAAATCTAATTTAAGAAAAGGAAAACTGAGTACAAATAACGAGGAAAAGACATTTTTTCCGAACCTAAATATTGAACAAAACAAAAAGATGTATTTCAACTCAAGGTGTCAGCTTTTGGATTGGATTTGGATTGTAAAGCAAAATCTTCTCAGTCTATCTGGATTTTTAATAAATGTATAAAAGCACAATTAGTGGCAAATACATATAGAACATGGACATGCTGTTTAATTATTTTATACAATTGTTATATTGAAAGTGTCATTCATTTTGTAGATTTTTTGTGTGTGTGTTGATCAGTTCTTTCTGTCCCCTTTCATTTCTTTTATTTTAAAAAGTAAAATAAATTTGAATTAAAACATTTAAAAATTAAAATTGAACACCCCCCCAAAAAATGCTGATAAACGGTTTGCACTAAGAACAGGGAGAAGTGGGGGTAAAAATCCTGGAAAACTGGAATAAAAATAAAATTTGAGAAAGAACAGGGGGAAAAAAGAGAAAAAAAACATTGCCAATCTGTGGGTGCCGAATCGCGAGAATATCCAGGGTTCGAATGTAGTTTTAAGATGTACAGTAAATGGATATCACCATCCACCACTAGATAGCTTAGTTTGTGTTTACACCAGGTCTTATACTGCCCTATGCTTCAATCGAAGTAAAATTTTCTTTGCAGATTTGGAGTGAAATGCGGGGCAGATATTAAATCAATAATATTACATTTTTGAGTGAGTTTATTTTTGTGTTAAAAAAAAAGAGAGTTCTTACTCTTAAGACTTTCAGCCATTTTCACTGAGGTAACCCCCTTTGCTCTTGGCTGTTTTACTGGATTTTGACATGGCCCACAGAATATTGTGTACTATTGCTATAAAAACTTGGAACCTACCAAAAGAAAGAGGAGTCAGGAAAGAAAAGTATATTTCTATCTGTTTCCGTTTTGCAGCAATTAGCATTAGAATATAGCTAAGTTTCATCATTATTCACAAACCTGTTTGAAACAGTGGGGGTAAGAGCTTTTTGCAACATGGCCCTGGTTGATCTCTTATACTCTGCTGCCACCTGCTGGCCGTTTTTTGTTATCACTACCATTGCTTCAACCGTTCTCTTCAGTTCAGAGGCTGCATCAAAGCCTTCTGTATGCTCTAGCATACCCCCCCGTCCCGTAAGAAACGTATAAATGATTTTTGGGACACTGGTAATATTTAAAATAGAACATATTTATATGTTTTTGGGAGCAAATGAGTTAATGTTGATTTACTGTTAAGCAGTTTTGTGCCATCCTTGAATAGTAATTTTATGCAAGGAAACACGTTGCACTGGGAAAAAAATTCATAGCATATGGTTCTTTTTTATTTTATTTATTTTTTAATAGGATTATAACACCACTGAGCCAAAGTTATATGCAAGAAGCAGGGATGTGGACTGAGCCCATTTGCGAGTAATTGACACTCACCTACAAGCATTTCATTTGCTTATAGATTTCACAAAATGGTAGCAATTTAGCAAAGTACTATTTGTCTTAAAATGAATTTTTTTAACTGACTTCAGTGCAGTTCCTTAACAGCAAGATTCTACAAGATGGTGGATAAGAATTAGTTTTGTCTAAAAAACAAAAGGAAAAAATCTCACTATTACTGTAGTGCAAAAAGTGTCGGTTATGTCATGCCAAGGATGTTCAACGACATTAGTGGAGAACCTGCCTTTTTACTCGCCACTGGCTTTTATAGCATGTGTGTCACATGTGAACGTGTTATCAGCAGTTACGGCTTGTCAGTGTTACCATCAAGTATTAGAATGCTAGACGGGTTCACTTCCGTTCCAACAACAAAATCACAAGTTTGCTCCAGACCAGCGCATTGTGTTAAGTCAGTCACAGTTGGCTTCGATTTTGATCTTACGACACAAGCTTCACGTTTCTCCTCAGGTCTTGCTATACTGTATGATATGATATGATATGATGCCGTCAAGCTGAATGAGTCCTATCAGGCCTTTTTGGCCTGCGGGACTTCGGAGGCAGCTGACAGGTACCGGTTGGCCAAGCGGAATGCAGCTTTGGCGGTCGCTGAGGCAAAAACTTGGACATGGGAGGAGTTCGGGGAGGCCATGGAAATTGACTTCCGGACAGCTTCAAAGAAATTCTGGTTTACCATCCGGCGTCTCAGGAGAAGAAAGCAGTGCACCATTAACTATGTGCAAAAACACGAGAGTAATATTGATTTGTGTTGAAGTCATTTTTCTGCCACTAGATGGCATAATTGCATTTGTAAGACATTGGTGACAGCTCGGTGCATTCTTTTCAAATTAATTATCTAATCTTTAACATGACATTTAACATGCTCGTTTACCTGCTAGGGAGCTAGCTAGCTAGCATCAGGGGCTAAAGCCAAACTGTGGCAGGGTTTTGACTTTCTGGACCTGGAGTTGCCACCTCTGTCCGTCAATGACGGACGCCCGTTTTGTTAACAAATTATGGGAAACTTTGAAAAATTAACAAACTAAGCATTGCCGCAAGAGGTTTTTCGTCTGTTATTGTAATCATCAATCCATCAATATAATCATCAATCAATCAATGACAGCATGTTATGTTATGTTATATTTTATGTTCTGCTATATGTTATGTTTTAAATTGTCATAGCACTGTCGTGTTCAACCAAGTGCTATTTTCTCTAATGTTGTTTCTTTTCCGCACAGCGCCATCATCACCACCATCAACAATGATGAGGTGTGGTTCAAACGACTGGACGGCACCAAGTCCAAGCTGTACATCTCCCAGCTGCAGAAAGGCAAATACACTATCAAGCACTCGTGAAAACACAACAGCAAAATATCATCCAGAGATTAAGACACACGTCCGTTTATGCTACCGCATACGTCCTCGAAAAACGTTCACACCTCCCGTCGCTCCCTCTGTTTATTTGTCCTCAAAGAGACAACTCTCAACCAATCAAGTGATCTCTGTAAACGTGTGCGTGTGCTGATATAAAGGACAAAAAAAGGAATCAATGCAAAGCACTGCTACAAACTAAGGCGGGTAAAGCTGAGCAGTCTTTTCACTGCTCAGTCAGTCGCGTGCCTTTTGTGAGATGAGACAAAGCCTTGGCTGAAAAAACAACATCCACAATTGTGGGCTGTGGCAACACTCTTAAAGGACTGGAAGAGGGTCAAAACGGGTCTGTTTGTGGTCCTGCGCATGTTTGAGTGTGTGGACAGAAATTGCACAAGTTGGAAAGCAGTGTGAGGAACTTCAACATGCAAACAGGATGTTTTGTTTTCGGGGAGCCGCTGTTGGAAATGTCGAGAGGTTATGACCTTGTTTTTGTGTCTTTGCAGCACTGATTTATGGCACTGAGCATAGCAATTGGCAAAAGTCAAGTTTTAAGCAGTTGGTTGTACATAGAAGACTTTGTGTTTTGAGTTTACGTCACTGTGATGCCCCGTTCATGTGCCTGATGGTGACCAGGGTTCAAAATTTAAAGCCACATCCAGGCTTTAACTGGTCACACAGTACGAAATAAACTGTGCTATTTCTTTTTTAAACTGACTGAAATAGTTATTTTCCCCCAAAATCCACCAAGTTGATTTTTTAAAAATCATGTTTTGTACTTACGAGGCTGTTTATGTTTCCTTTCACAATATTGTTGTTAAAGTGTTCACAACATAACAAGAGCAAACAAACCAGTTAAAATCTTTTTTTTTTTGTTCATATGTTTGATCATTCTGTACATCTCCTTTCTATGTTCTGCATCAAAAGAAAAATATGCCGTAGCACACTGCATGTACAGCTCATTAAATATTTTGTTGCTATCATCTGAAGATTGACTCATCTGTGTGCAGTAGAATCCTTTACCAGAGAATACTTAGAAATACTTGCGTAAATAACGTCACAGACACAAAATACCAAAGTCGATAAATTACTAGAGGATCATACTGCTGATGAATACGTCATCGCATATAATAGGAATCAGCAAGTCAACTATTTTATAAACTATTAGAACAGCTCACAGCTCCAACATTTGCATTATGTTGCAAAGAAGAATATTTGAAAATCTCTAGATAGCATACAAGCATGCCCCCAAGTGGCTGTGAGCTGTATAGCGCGACATCTGTGATATCTTTCTAGCTCAACTCTATTTTTTTTAAGAAGAAACAAATGATCAAAATCATGAAGTGGAATGGAATTTATATAATATATTTAAAAAAATAAAAATAATGCAAAAATATTCACACACTTGAGTTAACACTTTGCAAAATTACCTTTTGTAGCAGTTACAGCTGGACGTCTTTTGGGGTATATCTATCAGTTTTGCACATCTACAGACTAAAATTTTTTTGCCCATTCTTATTATAAAACAATTCCAGTTCAGGGCGATTAGATGGAGATTATTTGTCAACAGCAGTTTTCAGATCTTTCCTCAGGTTGACTCTATTGATCATCATCAGTCATTTAGGTCAACGTTGGGTCATTAAGAAATCACCAGGGACCTTCTGGAGTCATTTGGCTGCACTGAGAGAAAAGGGGGCAATTAATAAAAAGTTTGAAATATTAAAAATTCGTTCGACTTTATGATTGTGTCCCACTTGGTGTTGATTCTTATAACTATATATATATATATATATATATATGTATATATATATATATATATACATATATATATATATATATATATATACACTGTGTTAGGTTTAGCCTAACTGCATTGCACTGCAATTTCTGTCCACCAGAGGTCAGTGAGGATCCACATAGGAGAGGCTGCAGGTGTTTGCGAAAAATGGGAGGAGGGAGGTGCTTTTTGAATCTGGGGCACCCTGCTGTTGAAGCCTTCCAGCTGATGAGAGAGAGAGAGAGAGGGGAGGGAACGCAGGCACAGCTTGATCACAGCTTGCTGGCCTTGTCTGCATATGCTGCTGCAAGAAAAAGAGCGAGCGAGTGAGAGAGAGAGAAAGGAAAATCCCTATCAAGCCAGCAAAGACAGGATGCAACAGAGCTGTCTCTTTCTTGCTATGAAGCATCTCTCTAGAGCATTCTTTCAGTCTGCTTGTTGTCAACGTGAAGTCCTGACAAGGAAACCTCGCTAAAATCATGCACCCGCAGTGGAAGAGAGATTGAGAAAGGCTTTCCTTGTTGGATCCGTTTGGAACATGACGAATCAGTTCCTGACGGCTGCGGCAAGCCCGTCCGTCCATGGGCGCCATCCATTCTTAATGAGTACCCAGAACTGGAGGGTCATTGGGACGTGTTTACTGCAACAGTGGGGCTAATTAGACCGTGAAAGTGTCACACTCCGCTGAATTACTTATGTCTCTCCTCTTGTGAGCGCGATGTACATCTATAGATGGACGTGTGTGTTGTCATGTGTTTTCAAGGGAGTTTCCGTATGATTCTCTTTGTGCATGCGTGAAATGTGCCGCGCTGCAGGCCCGTGCATGCGTGGGTGTGCACCTTTGATGCTGATTGTGTAAGAGAACGGTAAATGCATGCATCCATAAGTTAACATCAAGGAAGATGAGGCAAACGGCATCAGGATGAGGAGAGAAAGAACAATTTGATATTCATATGCGACCACGTGGCTCTAGACAAGTGATTCCCAATCAGGGTGCCATCTTGCACAATGTGCCATGGTTCCTTTTTTCCATCTAAGAAACTCGGGGACTACAAGTAGCAGACCGCCAGGCATACCGTTCAGTTTTTTTTACATACTTGCCCAATAATTCTGATTCAGATCAATCTATGTCAGTAATGAACAGTGACAGAACGATTAAGAACCATTAAATACTCTCTTTGTCATGAGGGATGGTGGACCGAAATGCAGGGAAACAGGAATCAAGTGCAATGCGTGGTAATTTTATTAACCCTAAGGAGAAAGGTGAGCAGACAATGACTGGACGAGACGTGACTGGGCTGGTCACCATGACTGGACGAGACGTGACTGGACTGGTCACCATGACTGGAGCAAGCGTGACGTGACAGGACCTGATTTGACTTGACTTGGCTGGGACGAAGGCTACTTGGCTGTGACGACGACGTCTTGGCTAGCTGTGACGATGAGGATGACTTGGTTGGCTGTGGCTTGGTTGGATGATGACTTGGCGGTGACGAAGGCTACTTGGCGCTGACAAAGACGACTTGGCTGTGACGAGGACTACTTGGCTAGCTGTGACGAGGACGACTTGGCTAGCTGTGATGACGCGGATGACTTGGTTGGCTGTGGCTTGGTTGGATGACGACTTAGCTGTGACAAAGACGACTTGGCTAGCTGTGATGAGGATGACTTGGCTAGCTGTGACGACGACGACTTGGTTAGCTGTGACGAGGATGACTTGGTTGGCTGTGGCGAGGATGACTTTGCTGTGGTGATGATTTGGCGGTGACAAATGGCTACTTGGCTTTGACGATGGTAACAATGGCTACTTGGTGTTGACGAAGGCTACTTGGCGGTGACAAAGGCTACTTGGCGGTGACAAAGACGACTTTGCTAGCTGTTACGGGGACGACTTTGCTAGCTGTTACGAGGACGACTTGGTTAGCTGTGACGATGAGGACGACTTGGTTGGCTGTGGCGATGAAGACTTTACTGTGGCGATGACTTGGCGGTGACGAAGGCTACTTGGCTGTGACAAATACTTGACGCAGGAACTTCCACACATAACATAGGCAATGCACCCACAACGACTGGACAAACACAACAGACTAAATACACCAACATTAATGAGACACACCTGGGGAAGGGAAGACACACACACAGGTGGACGTGGTTAGACATAATGAGACAAGGGAAGAAACCAGGAACACAAGACAAAAAACACCAACCACAGACAGAAACAAGACGAACACCCATAACAAACAAAAACCCAACCCCCACAGATCCGAAACATGACATTCTTTAGATGGCAGAAAGTACAATGAACTTGTGTATCCACCTGTTGCTGTTCAAACATAACAGAATGAGTCATGCGAGTGTCGCTTCAATTAAACAGGCACAGATTTCACACTGAGTGAGTCAGTTTGTGAGTAAATTTAGACAAGATCGTTATTTTTGTTCGGTGAGGTGGTGGGAGATTTTTCTCATGCAAAATGGGTTCCTTGGCTCAATAAAGATTTCCTCATAGGCACCAAATTTTGTTTCTTTCTAAACAGGTTTAATGTATTTATTATTAAACTATATATATACTATAGACTTAAAGTAATGGCATCAAAATCATTTTAAAGTTGAAGTCAACCATAAACATGTCTTTACAATAATATGTCATATGTGACCTCATTCATCTAAAGTTAAGTTAGTTAAGCAGCAAAATCCAGCAGTTTTTATCCATCTCAGTGGGCGGCCATTTTGCCACTTGCTGTCGACTGAAAATGACATTACAGTTGCTCAGGGCTCAGGCAACAACCAATCACAGCTTGCCTGTTTTCTGAAGCTGAGCAGTGATTGGTTGTTAACTGAAACCTGAGCAACTGTGATGTTATTTTCACTCGGCAGCAAGTGGCAAAATGGCTGCCTTCTGATATTAATAAAAACGGCTGGATTTTGCTGCTTAACTCATATTCCACTAGCGCAATATTAACCAGAATACCATATTTAGACTACTGGGGCTGCATAGAACATATTATTGTCAATATTTCTTTTTTTTTTGGGGTTGACAGTAGTTCCCTTCATACTAACTATGTATACAGTAAAAAAAAAGAAAAGAAAGAAAGAGATTGGATGAATATGTGCGACATGAATTCACATATATAACGGAACCTTTGGTGTTCCACAGGGTTCAATTCTGGGGCCTCTGCTGTTTTCGTTGGATCTGCTGGCCCTGTGTTCCAGCTTAAGAAAACAAGGACGGTTGTTTAAAGTACTCGATAAATAATTATTAGAGATAGACCGATATGTTTTTTTTTCCAGGCCCGATACGATACATATTATTAGTTGTCAAGGACGCCGATAACATTGGCATCAAAACTTGCAAAAATACAAACTCCAGCTCTTAATTTTGGGGGGGAATTTCAAAGCATATGTTTATTGAACAACTTTTAGGGTTCGTAAAATAGTTGGAGTTTTTTTCATTTAAATCTGAGTCAATAGACATCTTTGCTTTAAAAAAAATCAAGCAAAATGTACCATGTTTTCAAAAGTTAAATAAAAACTTAAACAATTGCTTTCTACAGTAAATAATGTACAGTATTCCAAAATATCTGAAGAATAACATTTTTACTTATCTTAATTTTAATTTCAAACAAAAACATAAAGTGCAGAGAGTTCCCAGGGTCAGCAGCATCTCTGAAGAATTATTATTATATTTTTAAAATTAGTTCCCTGAAGTTAACAGTTTTTTTAAATGGATCTATTATTGGCCATATGATTCTTCAAAATAGCCGATTCTGATATTCGTCAAAATGCTGAATATCGGCGCCGATAATCAGCCCGGCCGATAATTGGTCTATCCCTGATAATTATGCTTTTGAGTAATTCTTATTATAATAGCAACTCAATATTGAGGATTGTCGTGATTACAAATTTGTGAAGTAAGTATTTGTTGCTATTCTCCCAAAACATTGGCATATTTTATGTCTACTAAAACTTAAAAGATTCATACTGTGGGGAACTCAAACTGAGTTGGGTGACCCTTAGTCCAATAAAGTGACTCATACCCGTTAAAGGATATTTTTTTTCTACAGTGGTGCAATAATAGTCCACTCAGACGAATGACATTTATCCTGTCTGAAGAATTCAGTTCATTAGTCAAAATAAAGACGCTTGTCATAGATTATATAAAGCTTTTAATACAGTACTCGAGTGGCACAACAGTGCACTCTTCACCTTGCTTTCAAAGTGTGCTTCATGAGGATATTTACAGTCCTATTTCACTATTTGCAATAGATTTCTTGAGACATACACAGCTTGTCTACAATAGTTCCCAGATATCCAAAATGATAGTTTTCTTCTTCCTGTATAGCGTGGCTTAATTAGCTGTTAAAGCCTTCATTGAGTAATTATGCCCTTTGGATGCATTGCATTGCCATCGTACTGGAAACAGAATGGGTTGTTTATCATAGGATAGTTCTACATGAATCAAGTAGACTTGTGTTTTGTGGCATCACAAAGGCTGTCCAATCAGGTCACGAGCACACATATGGTTTTTGCAGAGAAATTTTAAGTCTGCTGATAAAGACGAGAGCACGCGTGAACCAAGCCATGCCACCATAAACATACTTCAAAGTAGCGCAACTCATCTTGCGCCTTTCTCTTGATGTTACACATGCACTCACCCACTTGTAAGCCATCGCGAGCAATGACTCATCTGACCGTTTTGCATAATTGTAAAGATCATATGCTTGTTCTTTTTCCATAGCAATTTGTACTTGACAGTTTCCTGAGTCACTCACAGAAGAGTTTGTTCTAGTTTTGCCATGTTTTTGTAATACACAAGCACAATATCATGGAATGTGCATATTTGAGTTAACGAAAAAACTCAAACTCCAAAAAACAATTTTGTTAACGAAATACAATAAAAACGAAAATGCTTTTTAAAAAACGAAAACCATCTGAAACTGTTAATTTAGCTTTTTTTTTTTTAAATAACTAAAACTAAGAAAAACTAAGAGTACCATGTTGAAAACTAACTAAAACTAACGTTTTTTTTTAGCACAAAAGTATATATATTAGGGGTGTTAGAAAAAATTATTCGGCAATATATCGCAATATTACAGCGCGCAATTCTCGAATCTATTCAATATGCGGCCGAATCGATTTTTAAACATACATTTTTTATGGGAATATTCAACAAAATGTCTTACTTAGGGTTAGGATTTACACATTAAGCATGGAAGAATGTTATATTAATGGCAAATTAAGCCTTAATATTTTATTTCAGTGCTCTTCAAACATGAAACAGACTGCAAGCTGAATTTTCAGATAAATAAATTCATTTTCATACAAATCTTACAGTATACATGTACAAGTTTACTGATTAGTATTTTCTAAATTTGAGGTTAAAAAAATCGCAATAATCAATTTCTAGATTTGTATTGGCAATTCACACCCCAATATATATATATATATATATATATATATATATATGTGAGGAAAAGCGGTCAAGAAAATGGATGGATGGATATATATACAGTATATAGTAGTAGTGTATATATATATATATATATATATATATATATATATATATATATATATATATGTTTTCCAAGACATCCTCCTGGCAAATAACTCTGAGCATTTAACTTGTCCTGCTGGATCCAACTGCGGCCTTTCACACTGTGGACCACAGTATCTTATTGACTCGGTCGGTAACAGCGTGCATAAATGTATGGAAGACCAAAAATGTCAAAATAAAAAATTAGTAAATAAATGTCAACATTGGATATAAAAATAAATATAAATGGGGAAAAAAATGAAATAAATAAACAAATGAATAAATTAATTTTTTAATTAAATTAAAAAACTATTATTTGGGCATTTTTGGTCCTCCATATACAGTAAATGATCGTGCTTTGGATTGGTTTTGATCCTATCTGGCAGACTTGGTACGTCTGAGTCCTGCTCTGCTCCACTTTCTTTTGGGGTTCCACAGGGTTCAATTTCAAGACCGCTGCTTTTGATTTTATGTTTCCTGCCTAAAAATCCATCTTGAGAAAAAACAGATTTTACTTGCATTTCAATGCTGATTACAATATTGACATCCAGTAAAAATCAAAATTAATTTTAAAAAAAAGGGCGGGGGGGTTGCCCTCTCCAGGTCAGAAATTAGATCCTGCCCCAACTGGAGGACTTAAAGTATCTTGGGTAACTTGTTCACGAGTAAGGGAATAATGGAGCAGATTGACAGGCAGACCGGGCACTCTCTGTATTGTTTGTTGCAGTGAAGAAGATGCTGACTCTTAATTTACTACTTTCCTACCCTCACCTATGATCATGAGCTGTGGGTTGTGACCGAAAGAACAAGAGCCTGCATACAAGCAGCCGAAGAGATGAGCCAGATAAGGTGGCTTAGACATTTTGTTAAGACAACTGTCAGGCATGTCCCACAGGGAGGAGGCCCCGAGGCAACCCAGCTCACACTGGAGAGATTGGCCTGGGAACGCCTTTTACTGGAAGAAGTGGCTGGGGAGAGTTAAGTCTGGGCTCCCCTACTTTAGATGCTGCCTCCGCAACCCGACCTCGGATAAGTGGAAGAGGATGGATGGATGCTCTGCTGATGATAGTCAGATTTACAGTATGTGCCACTTAAGAAGAAAGATGCCTTCTTCTTGCAACTGCTTCTATTATGCCTTGAAGACATTAAAACTGGGATGACCATGAATTTCTTAAACGAGAAGAAAACCAAAGTTTGGTCCCAGTGTCCCTTGGAAATCCTTCCCTGCTGACTTGGGCCTCTTGGCACACTATTTGAATCTAACTGTTTCAATCATGAGTCTTATGATCATTTAGGGTGAGCCGCCAGGTTTATTAAACACTGGGGGAAACCCTGCTCAAGTGAGCATTTTGAAAAACTACCGTACTTTTTACTTCGACTTAGGTCATATTTTATCTCATAAACTACCTACCTCTGTTGGGGTCAGAGGTGGTAAATCCAGGTCCAGAAAGTAAAAACCCTGCTACATTTTGGCTTTAGCCCCTGATGCTAGGTAGCGAGCTCCTTAGCTAGCTCGTTTACCTGCAAGGGAGCTAGCTAGCTAGCACAAGAGGCTAAAGCCAAACTGTGGCAGGGGTTTTACTTTCTGGACGAGTGATCCCTAGAAAGCTTGTTTACCTGCTAGGGAGATAGCTAGCTAGCACAAAGGGCTAAAGCCAAACTGTGGCAGGGTTTGTACTTTTTGGGTGAGCTCCCTAGCTAGCTTGTTTACCTACTAGGGAGCTAGCTAGCTAGCACAAGAGGCTAAAGCCAAACTGTGGCAGGGTTTTTACTTTCTGGACCTGGATTTGGTTGTACAGCAATTTTGTAATGTTTTGCCCATGGTCACACCAACCTATCACCATATTTTACAGTTTTAGCCCCTTGTAACATCTATATGCAAATGTAGTCAAATGTCCAAATTTGACTGGATTGGGTGGTGTGTTCACTATATAGAAGACAGGTGCGCACAGGTCCACACAGTGAAATACATTTTATTTCACTTCAATGTATGTGGACTTCAAAATGTTTTTGTCTGCCTTGTTTACCGCAGACAGTCAGTGGAGTGTGAACGAAAAGCTCACCCAGCCATTTGGCTACAGTCCTAATTAGCTGGGTCGTTTTGACAGGATGCTGACAGAGCACATCACACACACGCAGGTTTTCTAAAGCTCTTGGTTTTTGTCCTTTTTTTAAAATATATATATATATATAATTTATCCTCATAGGAATTCCCTCTTCTTATGTGTCTTCTTTTTTTACATTAAGCGTGGAGCCCCTTGATAAGTTACAAAGTGTGCAGTTTTTCCAGGTTTGTGATACAAAAAGGGACATAACCGCTATTAATGAGACTTTTAGCTCATCTTTACTTTCTTCCAGTTCATTCTTCAGTGACAACATACATTTTGATATGTTGATTTTTCCAAAATAAGTTACTGGCGTTGCAGTGTTTGTTTTTTAGTTTATATATTTCAAACCATATGAGAATAGGCATCTCATCCAAGTATCATTGGTAGCAAATGCTAATACCCATACCAAGAAGGGCTTTTATAAATCATTCACTTTTGCTAACAAGAGTATGAAAACCTAGAATTTTTTTATTGTACATTTAGAACAGATATAAAATTTGTGATTAATCATGAGTTAACTATTGAAGTCATGCGATTAATTACTAACTAAAACTTTTAATCGCCTGACACCCTAATTTTTTTAATAATCTTTTCATTTTGAAAAAAGATTATTTAAAAAAAAAAGAAGAAAAGATTATAAAAAAAATGAGGGCGTCAGGCGATTACATTTTTTTATTGTAATTAATCACATGACTTCAATAGTTAACTCACAAATTTTATATCCGGTCTAAATGTACAATGCACCCCCTCCCCCCTAGGTTTTCATTAACAACATTGTTAACAAAAGTGGATTTTTTTTTTTATATATAAATAGTTCAAATGATTTTTTGACGTCTGTAGCAGTGAATGCGATAAGGATACAAATCTAAAACAGTTGGCTAAAAAGAAAAATGAAAAACAAATGGATACATTAGAAATTGTAAAATTCCGTAAAGCATCGTCAGTGTTAAAGAAAATCAAACATGAGAGCTATTGCTGAAGCAAACAGGGTTTGTTTGTTTTTTACCTACCGGAAGTTGTTATTAGCTAGTTGTTGTTTGTGTGATACATTTCAGATGCTCAGGTAGAGAATTCCAGAATTTCACCATTCTGAAGGCCGTTGTGCAAAATGTAATGACAGTTCGGTTTGATGCTGCTCTGTGGTGTCTTTATATATTATATATATATATATATATATATATATATATATATATATATATATATATATATCTTACATTTTTAAAAATATTTGGTTTCTTTATTTTTTTCCAAGCCTCCCATTAAATTTGGCAGTGACAGGATCGGTAATATTTGGTAACGTGTTTAAATTCTAAAGTTAAGTAACGTGAGTGGAAATTCTGCTTTTACTGGATGGTAGAGGCGTCTGGAGAGCAAGTAAGAGGTGGGGGAAGGGATGCATGCAATATTGGAAATGAGGCATATCTAAAGATGGAGAAGAATCCTCCCCCAGGGTGGCTTTTACTTGACACTTCACTTGGATGGGTCACAAGGATGTAAGTTGATGCACGTCTCTCCCGTCCCGAATCATTCACAAACAAGTGAAAACAACCATACGTGCCTTCAAGTGATTTTTGCTTACTTTCGAGACACTGTGTGAAGTTAATGTCATACCCGGTAAATCTCTGTCACAAAGATGTTCACCGTTCACACTTTTGGGTAAATTTTTATTTACTATCACAGAGTACAATCTAATCAGTTATAAATGACAGCCACAATATTTCAAAACTGAGAATTCTTATATTTGTATAGACCGCACTCTATAGTGGCCCAATGATTAAGATTATTTTGTTTTTTACATAAAAAAGTATACTTTTTCCCTGAAAAATGGGGGGTTTGGGGGGAATCATGGAAAAAATGGAAACAATCCAAAATCTGAAAAAAATATTGAAAAAAAATTGTGAAACTGCGAATCAACTGTAGTTTTGAGTTGTAATATCAACAATCAACCCTAGATGGCAGACAAGTCTTAGTTGCGCTTACACTCTTTGTACTAGCCTATACTATAACATGAGTAAGCTTCTTTTTTTTTTTTAATTATTGTTTAGAATGATATGCAGGACAAAAATAAGTACCTCAATAATATTAAAATGTTGAGGGAGTTGATTTTTGTGGAAAAAAAAATTACAAAATGAGTTATTCATTCATTCACTTTTAGTCTTTTTCACTGAAGCAACCCCCTTCGCTCCCAGCTGTTTTACTGGATTTTGACTGATTTCGCAAGGCCCACAGAATATTGTGTTCTATTGCTATAAAAAAACATGGAACCCACCAAAAGATAGATTAGAGTCTCTTCTTTCATCAGTTAAAAAAAAAAAAGAGTATGTTTGTATCTGTTCCATTTTGCAGCATATATCATTAGTATATAGCTAAGTTTCATTATTCTTCACAAACCTGTTTAAAGCACTGGGGGGAAAGAGCTTTTTGCAACATAGCCCTGGTTGATCTCTTATATTCTGCTGCCATCTGCTGGGCGTTTTTGTAATAACTACAATTGCTTCAAGCGTTCTCCTCAGTTCAGAAGCTGCATCAAAGCCTTCTGTATGCTCTAGCATAAAAAAAACGTATAAATACGTCTTTGTGACCATGGTAATATTTAAAATAGAAGGTTTTTGTTGGTTTCTTGTTCAGCAGTTGTGTGCCGTCCTTGAATGGTAACTTTTATGCAGGAGAGTCCATTAAAAAAAAAGAAAAGAATATGGATGTTTTGCCTTTGTTGTTGGGTTATGATAGTGGATCTTTTATGCATACATTTAAAAAATATATGATCAAAAATGAAATATATTAAGAGCACATATTTTGGTCATATTAATTTTTTTTATTTGTCGTACATGTAGATATGAAGTGAGTTGTTCCATGTGCTCCCCCATAGCACTGATGAAAATTTGTGGTCCCCTCCAGCATTTAGTTGTCTATCCAAGATAGACTAATATTTATAAACAGGTCTTATATTCAGTCAATCACGCTTATATTGTGCTGGAGTGTCTAATGTTTAGACCACTAAACATCTTTATAGGCATTAAACTTGTTTCCTTATTTGTTTCATTGTTGATGAAATTCCTTCTATTACAGCAGATTAAAGACAATTTGGCATTTTATGATCTGAATGGGAAGTAAATAATCATCAAGATGATCTATCTTAATTTTCCGATTCTGTGAGTTCAGAGTAGATGTCTCATGTTCCTTTAACGATATTTGCTGAGGAGACAAAAAGGTGTTGAAGGCTCATGGGGCGGACCTATTTTTAGTAGAGCCTAAGTGCCTTTATTTCACTTTAACTGGATGTTAAGGAGGCACAACCCCTGTGAGGCTAGTCTGGACTATGGACTCGTAGGAGGTTTAGTATACTTCTTTCAGACTTAACAGAATTCTGCTTCTTCTTTTTTTTCTCGAGTGGTGGTGTGCTCCCAAAATGACTGCTCAAGTCATTGCTTCTTTTTTGTTCATTTTATATTAGTGATGCCTTGAGATCACAGTTCCTCAGTAAGATGCAGTATATTAGTATTTCTTTGCGGATGATAAAGAATGCATGCATGCGAATATTATATTATCTTGTATCTAGTATTATATTGTCTGTCTGTATATGTTACTTTTTATTTTATTTATTAAGATGACAAGACAATTCAAAGGCAAAGTTGTGTGGTTGTTTTGAATACGCGACATAATTCTCTTTGCTTCATGTTTAGTTCGACAGCAAGTTCTAGTGGCAAAAAAAGTGGCTTGAAAAAGTCAGGCTACTCATTTCTCAAGGATGAAAATAATTACTGAGTCTCATCAAATAGCTTCATGATCAGAACTACTGTAAACAAGAACAAATGGGAAAGCTTAGCAAATGCACTGTTTCTGTGTGTTTCGTGGAATTGGTAGCAACCAGCAAGATGGCACCCCATAATAAACCACACAAAATTGTAGTGTGTCGCAGCATGTACCGAAAAGCACATTGACAAAACCAAATGTCATTATCTTTGAAAAGGCACCATTTTTTTGATACAGCTTTCCGTTTTTTTATTTCATAGAATTGTGTTGGTTTGTGTATATAATTTTGCATCGTGATAGTCCTCCCATTCTTCAGTTCCAGGAAAACATCCGAGCTTAACCACACACAATCATCAACAGCAGTCATTTATCATCTCAAATAGCTCTAACCTCAATGGGCTGTGCCGCAATCAATGAGTTGTCTACAGCAATGTTTCCCAACCTCCGTTGAGTGAACGCACCCATTTTACATAAGAGCTCATGGCACACCCCCAAACAAAAATACTGAAATAATGATGAGCTTGTACAGTGTTAAATACGGGTATGTTTGATTGAAAAATAAAGCTGCAGGTAGCCGTGACTTAGTTGTGTGACTGGTGTATATCAGAATCTGGGGTGTATTGGCCAATATGGCCGCCCCATTGGGGATGCCCACACACAAGAATCCAGAATGTACCTAATATTTTGGCCAATATGGCCGCCCCTTTGGGGACACCTACACACAATAATCTGGGGTGTACCTTATGTTTTGGCTTATATGGACGCCCACGCACCAGAATCAGTGGTGTACCTAATGTTTTGGCCAATATGGCCGCCATTGGGGGGCATTCAGGATGCCCGCACACAAGAATCTGGGGTGTACCTAATGTTTTGGCCAATATGGCCGCCATTGGGGACATTCAGGATGCCCACACACAAGAATCTGGGGTGTACCTAATGTTTTGGCCAATATGGCCGCCATTGGGGACATTCAGGATGCCCACACACAAGAATCTGGGGTGTACCTAATGTTTTGGCCAATATGGCAGCCCATACACAAGAATCCGAGGTGTACCTAATGTTTTGGCCAATATGGCTGCCTCATTGGGGATGCCCACACACAAGAATCCAGAATGTACCTAATATTTTGGCCAATATGGCCACCCCTTTGGGGACACCTACACACAAGAATCTGGGGTGTACCTTATGTTTTGGCTTATATGGCCGCCCCATTTGGGATACCCACACACAAGAATCCAGAATGTGCTTAATGTTTTGGCTAATATGGCTGCCCCATTGTGGTTGCCCACACACAAGAATCTGAGGTGTACCCAATGTTTTGGCCAATATGGACGCCCACACACCAGAATCAGTGGTGTACCTAATGTTTTGGCCAATATGGCCGCCATTGGGGGGATTCAGGATGCCCGCACACAAGAATCTGGGGTGTACCTAATGTTTTGGCCAATATGGCCACCATTGGGGACATTCAGGATGCCCACACACAAGAATCTGGGGTGTACCTAATATTTTGGCCAATATGGCAGCCCATACACAAGAATCCGAGGTGTACCTAATGTTTTGGCCAATATGGCCGCCTCATTGGGGATGCCCACACACAAGAATCCAGAGTGTACCTAATGTTTGGGCCAATATGGATACCCATGCACAAGAATCTGGGCTGCACCCAATGTTTTGACCAATATGGACGCCCAGACACCAGAATCCGTGGTGTACCTAATGGTTTGGCCGATATGGCCGCCTCATTGGGGATGCCCACACACAAGAATCCGGAGTGTACTTAAAGTTTTGGCCAATATGGCTGCCCCATTGGGGAGGCCTGCACGCAAGAAACCATTTGGCTATTTTGGACACCTGATTAGAAGCTGAACAGTTTAAAGTTGGAATGGTTTGAATGTATCAAAGAATATAAGTAATTTATGCTGTGAGGTTCTCAAACAAGACATTCTTTTGAACGGCTCTTTTGGGGTAAACGATAAGAATTGATTCGCTGCTATGGGAGAGCCGTTCGTTTCTCTTTTTTTTTTTGCCTATTTGGTAACATTGAAGCAATCTGCTTAATTGTACAAAATATAAGGTGCAATATATCAGTATATCAGGTAGTGCTGTTACTGTCGAATATTTTTAGAATCTATTAATCTATCGATTATTCCATCGATTAATTGGATTATTTAATTTAATTATTTAATTGGATTATAATTTGCATTAAAAAATTAAAGTGTATTACAAAAGCATTTTTTCCCCTGATTACTGTGTATTAACCAGAGATTGTTTTTTATTTCGTACTTCGTATTTGTATATAGATTTTTTTTTAAAGGGGGATTGATGCTGTACTATGTTACCGGTTCAGCCATTGCTTTCCAAAGTAAAAACAGATGTTTGCAAATTTTTTTCTTTTCTTTTCTTATTTTGCTTAAACACAGAAGATACTCTTCTTTCATGAAGGACTACGGAAATCAGTGAACAATTACTGTTGATATGCTGAAATCAGAGGCTTTGGACCATTTAAAAATAAAAAATGGCTTCAAGCGATTATTTAGTGAATCGATTATTAAAATAGTTGTCGATTCATTTGATATCCAATTGCTTGTTGATTGTTCGATTCATTTTGACAGCTCTGATATCAGGTGAGCTTTTTCCCAGTCGACACCTAAAAATACCTTTGATTCTTTAAGTTACAAATACAAAATGGAGAAACGGAAAAGATTTACAAAAGTCAATTTCTCCATCGCTTCATTGATTTCTACATCTGTGTCCGTTTTGTGTGGTGTGAAAGGGCCCAGCTGCCAGCTTAGTAACACTGCCAGGGGATCGCACAGTCGAGGGGAGGGGGTCTGTTGGCGTCTCGGCCCTCGTCGGCCTCGCCTCGTCGACGCGCTCTCAAGCTAGCATCGGATGGACTGTCATTCCCGTTTACGATCAAGAGCCTGTCTCAGTAGACTCAAAGTTACTGTGGCACAGAGAGCTGAAAGTGCAGGTGCTGAGCACGTGGTTCCGAGCCATCCGAGGACGTGGTGAGAAGCACTGACTCATGAACACCATAGGGAACACTGTGTGAAGTTGACAAAATGCTGCCGAGCCTTTACACATGATTTCTTTTTTATGAGGTTGTTCAGAGGTCGTTATATGACAGCGTATTAGGGCCACGTATCAATATTTGTTTTCAGAGGAGGGGGTAATATTCAGAGAAAAGTTTATAATGTGGCAAATTTGCGAGAAAAAAAACAAAAAAAATTATGAGAAATACACGCAATAGCCTAATCATGGATGGAGACGGATTCATATTTAATTTAAACTTTACTCGTCATACACGGCAGCTAGAGCGACAACACTTCCTGATCCCCCATCAGCTGACTAGCACTAACCAATCAGAAGCTAGCATACTTTAGGTAAATGCAAGTGAATGACGGAGAGCAGCAGATTCGGCACATCAACTTAGCTACTTGTACAAAAAAAAAGTATGCAGTCTCTGAGTTTTATAAAGCGGCAAATTTACGAGTTTTTTTTCTCACAAATTTTTTACTTTATAAATGCGCAGATTTGCCACTTTATAAAGTCGCAAATTTACGAGGAATTTTTCTTACAAATTTGCCACTTTATAAAATGACAAATTTGCCACAAATTTACGATTTTTTCTCTCTCGTAGATTTGCAAATTAAAGTGTCAAATTTGCCACTTTATAAATTCCCAAATTTATGACTTTTTTTCTCGCAAATTTGCAAATCAAAGTAGCAAATTTGCCACTTTATGAACTCGCAAATTTGCCACATTGTTAGTCGCAAATTTATCCCAAAAAATTCTCACAAATTTTTCACTTTATAAAATGACAAATTTGCCACTTTATAATTTCCCAAATTTATGAGGTTTTTCTCTCGCAAATTTACAAATGTATGAGGTGACAAATTTGCCACATGATAAACACGCAAATTTGCCACTTCATAAAGTCGTAAATTTGCCACTTTATCAAGCTGCAAATTTCCGAGTTTTCTTCTCGCAAATTTGCAAATTAAAGTGGAAAATTTGCCACTTAACTCTTTGACTGCCATGGACGTTAAAAGACGTCAAGTAAAAACCTACGGAGGGCCGCCAATGACGTTAAAAGACGTCATCCAATTATTTTTATTTTTTTTGAAACGGGTGGAGGAAAGCCTTGGCCAGCTGCTGTGAAAGTTTCAAGCAGATCTAGTTAGCCTAATGACTATTTTTGGCCCCTAGATGGCAGCAATGACTCTCTTTTGACAAGATTGGGTAGGCGTCAGTAGAAGATGAGAGGCGGAGCTAGTGGGGACAATGGCTGGGAAAGGGAAGAAAACATGGCGACCGGTTGCAAGCAGCTCACGGTTGAGCAGTTTTTTTCAAAGACGAAACGCATCGACGAACGCTAAAGAGCACATTGATGACGACGATGATCATCATCGATGATGATGATGGTGACTCCGAGGTTGGAAGCAATGACGCGGCAGTAGAAGACGTGAGGCGGCGCTAGATGGCTGAAGAAGCGAACAATGGCGACCGCAAGCAGCTCACACTTGGGAATTTTTTTCAAAGACGAAAGGCATCGACCAACGCTAAAGAGCACATTGATGACGACGATGATCATTATCGATGATGATGATGGTGACTCCGAGGTTGACGCTGAAGTTGCAAGCGTTGACGCGGCGGCGATGACGACGTCATAAGGGTTCACCGGCTAGCGATGCTAGCATCGGAAAATGCAGAGCACAACCGAGCACGCTCAGGCGGACGCTCAGGCGGACGCTCAGGCGGACGCTCAGGCGGACGCTCAGGCGGACGCTCAGGCGGACGCTCAGGCGGACGCTCAGGCGGACGCTCAGGCGGACGTTCAATCGGACGACGAAGAGTGCCCCGAGTCCAATGCATATTCATCGGAGGAGTCTGCTACTTGTTATTTATTCCCCGGAAAAAAAGGCCGTCAAGAAAGTGTAACGTCTACACGCGAAAGGGACAATCGCAAGTGAAACTAATCTGTTGTGCAAATCCTGCTGCGTCTCCTTGCACGCATGGGAGCGTTACAAAAAGAAAAACTGTATTTGAAACATCCACATAATTGTAAATAGTACCACAGTTGCACACATTTGTAAATAGTTTGCGAAATTGTTTTGTCAAATTGTTACACTGTTGAATGGAAATAAACGTATTTTGCAACCAAAAAACACTTTTTCATTGTTGGTGATAGCGTTTTACAGAAGTAAAGCACTATTTAGGTGTTTGTGGCATCATTCATGGACAAAAAGAAGTGTACAATTCACTAGAGTGCATGAAATAACATCGTTTCACAAAAAGCTCATTTTCTCCGCTTTTTGTTTCAAAACAGCATTTCGGTGAAACTAACCATTTTCTATTGTTGATTACTGAAGAACGGAATAAGGTAGAAACGGCTGGCACTGGCGACATCCCGTTTCTGAAAACGTCTGGCAGTCAAAGAGTTAATGAATTCGCAAATTTGCCACTAGTTTTTATCTTGGAATATTGCCGCCACCCTAAAATTTTTTTTTTTTTTATAGGTAGCCCTAACACGCCATTGCAGTTACCTTTATAGGCTTGATGTGAAAAAGTTCCACCTGCCCAGATGTAGACCAATCCGAGTTCTGAAGACCAGATTGTTGAAGGGAAGAGATAGATGACAAGTATTCGCAGGCCAGACCGCGTGAAAACGTGAGAAAGTGTGTAGGTGTTTCGGAGATCTGTGTGTGTGTTTCAACATTTGGGCATGCGTGGGCGGATGGAATGTCAGAGGAAGAAGAGAGAAAATGGTCGAGAGAGGACCGGCATGCTCGAAAAGCGTACCACAAGTGTACTCGTGTGTTTTCGCACAATGAGGATTTTCTCGGTGCTGATCTCAGCGAATTCGCCGCCCGTCTCTTGCAGGGGCGGTGACATGAATATTCACGAGGTCCTCTTGTCTTTGGTAAAAGGCTCGTGTTGTTTTGCGGCGGCAAATCAATGTTTCATTGCACCTTTCGTCATCCGAGTGTCACAGCAACGCCGCTTTAATGTGTGTCCCTATTGTTGTTTATCCAAATCTGGCATGCATGTGTCATTATCTCGGGCTTTACATTGAAAATGTGCCGGCACGTGCAAAAATAAGGCCTGGAGCGCTCTCTGTTTATGAATAAGTCATTCAAACTTCCTGTCCAGCAGACGCGCCATTTGCCTCCCACTTGGGGCCATATTTTTTTTTCTTCCTTCATAACATAACAAACACATCTCCATGTTTACACATACACACACCTATTACCCCCGATGGCTTTAATAGGCCGGCTTTCATCTCGGGCTTCCTCGGCGTCCTGCATCTCCCGCTCTTATGTAACTGTAAGAAGAAGGGCAAGCAGAGGAGCAGGCTGTCTTTATGCGCCGGCTTCATTGAGCCTCACTCATGCCCGGGGGAGGGGGGCGGGGGGGGGGGGGGGCGTTAAACCCTGCAAACTGCGCAGTAGAACATACATAAAGACAAGAGTGAACCCTCGGAGCAAAACCGCAGTACCTGAGCCATCCATCCACATGCGTGTTTAAAGCGCAAATGAATAGGCTTGATGCGCCCGCACTTCTTTACCAGGCAACGTTCCGTTCCCTTTATCTGTCGGTGAACTAATGCGTGGTGGCGAAAAGGGCTTTTATTGTGAAATGGACGCATCCTTTAATGGCTGAGAGTGAGAAAGCGAGGGAGGAGAGGCATGAATATGTGCGGAGGGAGTGAGGGAAAAAGGTGGCACTAATGGAATGTAACATCATCCAATCATTTTCAAGTCCAAATCATTCCAAAAGGCTTTTTTTATGGCGACAAATTCACCGCGCTTGTGAGGCGATTACAAAGTGTACAGTCAGATGTAACGCCCGCCTTGTTATGGCTTGATAATAATAGGAGTGCGCACTTCCGTTAAAGGTTGAGTGCTGGGTTTTCCATCGGGGTTATTAAGAGTACATCAGCTCTCATTAATGTTTCATGGATAAGTGCCACTAGAACGTTGTAGTTGGTAAATACCTGCAATCAGCACACTTACTGCATTGGAGCTCGCTTGCATACAATTTGCACGTTTTTCCTTGAGGTGTCCGGTTTCTTTGCACGGCAAATAGATGAGCGGCTTCACTGAATCGGACGCTAATAGGTGTGAGTGTGAATGTGCAGTGAGGAGACAGCGCCAGATTATTATAATCTGCACAAAGTGATGAGATGACAGAATGGAGGATTGGGCCCACGCTTCCAGAAGGGACAAGAGGTTACTCGTTTTACTGGTTACATTTTGTCTCAATCAAACTTTGCCGGTGTTCTAAATTTTCCTCGCGGCCTTCTCTGAATTTCAAGGACACATTATTTATCTTTAGCCCGACTATACTAAGTGGAATTTTTCTTATTGTGAGTACAAACTTGACAACTCGACTCAACTAAATACTTCAAAGTAAGCAGTGAATAGTGAATGATTCTTCAAAAAGAGGCTTCGATATATTGATTGCCACTCCTAGTTGAAGTTTACTGTCAAAACTAAATATGAAATCTAGAGAATTAAATCGTGTGTATTGAAAACAACCACATAGTTTAGCCTTTTAGTCCACTATCTTAATGCTAACGCTAAGTCACATCTTTGCTGTGGTATTTTAAATCTTAAAAGGGAAGCTAATCCCAAATATGTCTTTACAATATGTTCTATGCAGCCCCACTGGTCTAAACACAGTATTCTGATTTAATATTGCTTTTGTGGAGTATGAATAAAGCAGCAAAATCCATCTGTTTTAATCCATGTCAGCAGGCGGCCATTTTGCCACTTGCTGTCGACTAAAAATGACATCACAGTTGCTCAGGACTCGGGTAACGACCAATCACGGCTCAGCTTGTGAATGTCACATGACCAAACTAAGAAAACAGGACAAGTTAACTTTTTTATTTTGTGTATTAACAAGCCTTTCAGCGCACTAGCTTAATGCTAACGCTAAGTCACGTCTTTGTTTTAGTGTTTTAAACTTTTAAAACAGTATGCTACACTAACACAAATGCATCTATTTCACAATAAACCCAAAATGTCTTTACAATATGTTTTATGCAGCCCCACTGGTCTAAACACATTATTCTGATTTTATATTGCTTTTGTGGAATATGAATAAAGCCGTAAAATCCACTTGTTTTAATCCATCTCAGCGGGCAGCCATTTTGCCACTTGCTGTCGACTAGAAATGACAACAGAGTTGCTCAGGACTCGGGTAACGACCAATCGAATGTCACATGACCAAACTAAGAAAACAGGAAACGTTGCTGTCACCAATGTCCAACATGAAACGCTAATGTCAGCTAGGGGCAGAAAATTACCTCTACATAAATGTTTCACACTCCTTTTTAAAGTACAGAATATAAGTTTATGAATTACTATGAAATTAATGTTGTAGTTGGTAAAGTGCATTGTCCAGTAACCAGGGGGTCGCGGGTTCGAATCCCACCTTCAACTTTACATTGCAAATATATGCATGGCCAATATGCTAAGTGATATACATGTAAACCAACTCATTATCATATCAAGAAATGCATTATAATTTCACAAAAATTATTAAACATGTGTCCCCATTCAGCATTGCTTTTAGCTTTGTACAAAACTTTTAAATATAAATAAGTTCCGAGCCATGAGCTACAATAATTCACTTAGCTAAGTGCTTAGAGCAATTGCCTGGAGGTCCTGGGTTCAAACCCCGCTAGGACCACATTTGAATACATTCGATGGTTTGACTGTCATATCAGAAAATTAATTAAAAATTCTCTGAAATGATTCAATCGCACCTTAAACGGATTGCAGTTCAAGTTTTCTTTTTATTCATTTGTCATTTAACTAAAATGAAAAATATTTAATTTTCACATTATCTTTCAATTTACTTCATAAGCACAAGCCTTCAAATCTTAGCATTCAGCTTTTCAGCGTTCCCACGCAATTTCTGCAGAAATTGCACTCCCCTGTATTAGCTTTAAATTGGACTTTCTTTCAAACATGGTGGCTTGTTGTGACAACATTTCCAATTATGTACAATCTAATTATCGAGAACAGGCTGATCAAACATTTAGCAAGTTAATCTAACATGGCAGCGCACCTTGGCCAATAAACCCGATGGTCTTTTTTCGCCTCTCACCTGTTGCCCCTACCAAGGCTTAGCATTAGCCTCTAAATGTCATTGCTAGCAGCCCCGAGCTGAGCTCTAACCGCCAACCTCACCGGGCCACAGCCTGTCTATTATTCATCAGCCAGCTCAGGTGACCTCTCATAAACACCATCTTATCATTTAGGATCCAATGTCTCATTAGCAGCCCATTCAGCATCCTCAAATATTGCTTTTGTGGCTCGAGCGGGTCGGCACCTGCTGCCGTGATCTGGCCGATCGATCATCCGCTGGCTGTCAATTACCAGCCGCGGTTGCGATTGTGAGGCTAAACTCAGGTGCGTCGGAGGAAACTGAAGATGCGGCGGCGGTGGCAAATTTCAGTGGGCCGCTGGCGTCGTCTCTGGTTTTTATCTTCCGAGTTCCCCGGGAGGTCGCCGTGGCAACCGCGCAGGAAGCGCATGTGTGAATACAAAACAGACACGCTGTGAGGCGCTGAGCTCGGCGGCATCAAGCGAACAGTCGTGCTGTGTGTCGAGGGATCGGGACGGGCTGGAGAGACGTGTACACGGTGTACTTACAATTTAACTCTCCATATCCCGGAGGAATCTAGCATAAAAGGTTATTTTTAGATGAACAAACTGTGCCCATTTGTGAGTGCTTACCCGCCGAGCCTCTGTTAAGACTGGACCGGCGTAACTGTGTATATATATATATATATGTATATATATATATATATGCTGCAGCTGCATTACCACCCAGTATGCCTTAAGCACTCTTGTATGTTTGGAGGCCTTTGTCTGTTGCTTTTTATGCGTCTGTGTGTTTGAAGGATAACTGAAGACATTCTAACAAATGCAGACTCTTGTAGCTGGCATTAGAGAGGAAAAAGTCTATTTGAACTATTTTAACTCATTCACTGCCATTGACGCTTATAGATGTCAAAAATTCATTTGGACTATTTCTATTAGTTTCACCTTTTTTCCCCCCACTTTTGTTAACAAGAATATGAAAACCTCGATTTTTTTTTGGTGTACATTTACAACAGATATAAAATGTGTGATTAATTGTGAGTTAACTCGTGAAGTCATGTGATTAATTACAATTTTTAAAAAAAATAATCCCAGGGCCCAATAGCTAAATAGAGTTGCACCACAACAGAAAAATATGCAGCATTATCTTATTAATAATTTATTACTTTTCTTCTACCTTTTGTCTTCCATTTTTTATTTCTTTTTTTGTTGTATTTTTTTCATAGTTCATTTTTGACACATTTTTAGACTTTTCTGACTTTCTGTCAACTTTCTGAAATTTTGGGCAATTTTATGGACATATGGTAATCTTCCTTTTTTGGACATTTTATGGCAATTTTTTCCCTGTCTTTTTTTGCTATTAATTTTCTGATATTTTGGGCAATTTTCTGGTCATTTTCGGGATTTCTTCTTTTGTTTTTGGACATTTTATGGTTACTTTTTAAACATTTTCTTTTATGCCTTTAAAAAAATGTTATTGGTAATTGTCTGCTTTTTCTCTTCCTCATTGGACATTTTATGGTCACTTTTTGGACATTTTATGGTCACTTTTTGTGTGTTTTTTAAAGGTTTTCAATCTACTTTCTGTCTCAACTTAAAAATTTGGACTCTGACATTGTTTGAATATTTACATTTTTTATTTAATCATTAATTCATTTAAAGAATATTTTATCTAAAACTATTTATGTAAAACATTTTTAAAATTTATTTCTAAGACCTACAGGGAGCCACAGGCTCCAGAGCCATAGGTTGCAGACCCCTGGTAGATGAAGGAGAACGTAATATGCTTGTGAACCGAGTCAATATGTGGAGGAACTTCATGTGTGCGTCATTAGCATGTAAGTGCCTCAATATTAAGTGTTATTAGAGATTGTAGGTTGTTTGTATGCATTGCTGCTTTGTAGAAAAGCACAATATTGTGTTGTTGTTTTTGTAGTTATTTTTAGTATGAGCTCATTTTTATCGTGACCACCCATATCGTGTTAATATCGTATCGTGATGTTTGGATATCGTTGCATTCCTACATAGTACATCAGTCACCCCTTTTTTAATCACTATTCGAATACAAAGTATGAAATAAACATCAATCACTGGTTAATAAATAGTAATCAGGAGGGAAAAAAGGCTTTTTGATACACTTAAATGCAAAACCAAAATTAATCTAATTAGTTTATTGATCAATTCGAAAAATAGTGACAGCACAATTTTTTTTGGTTGTAAGTTGTAATTGCGTAATTTATGGGAGTTTTCTTAATTGTTTGTTCAACCATTAATATTGCATCATTGAAGAGAGCAAGCCATTTTCAACACTTTTGATTGGTCAATAATTTGTATAAAAAAAAAAAAAAAGGAATTTGCTAAATTGTGACTTATGGCGTTTTGGCCCAATGCCAGCGATTTGCATAAATCCAAGGCCTTTATTAGAGCTGCCAAAAACAATGCCACTGTGTCTGCTAATCAGCTTTTTTTGTGTTTAAAGAATATCTCCTCATTACATTTTCTGTGCGGTAATTCGAGAGACAGCGTCTGGAGCGTACATGCATGGGAAATAAAATTTAGTTGTAAGGTGCCTTTGCTCAGAAATCTCATCTGGAATTAAAAAAAGAATATTAAATATTGCGCATTTTCCAAAATATTGGAAATAATTAAGGAAACTAGGAATGTTGTTTTCTATCAAATATTTTCGTCGACAATGGTGCAAATGCTGGAGGATCCTGATTATCAACGCAAGTGTTTTCGCCCATTTGACAGCGCAAATGTGCTTTTCCGCCATACCAACAATCCAAGGGAATGAAAGGAGCCACTTTGATTGGCCGTGATTAATGTCAGCTGTGATCACTCACTCGCCGTCCTGCGCTAGTCTACGAATTTGGCAACATTGGGTCTCACCCACTTTTCTGCATGTGCCGCACAGGTTTTACACTAGTCACAAAAATAGCTCTCCGCTATATGTGCCCTGTGGTTGGCTGGCGACCGTGAACAATTCAAGATGAATGAATTAATACATCTGAATTGTTGAGATGTACTTGCCAACAGTTTTGAGAGTCCTACTTCATCACAGTCAATGTTTCTTTTGTCAAGGCTGTTTAATTTGTTGTTTTTTGTTTTCCTGTTTTAAGACGGACACCAAGTTACACTGTAGAAGTAAATCACTTGTGACAGAAAGTCAAAGCTTTCTAATTGAAGTGCTTGCGCCACACAGAACGACTTGGCTGCTCACACTGCATTGTGGCCTGTACTGCGGTTGTTGGTATATTAGTGCGCATTTAAACTTGTTGCTGACTGTCCAAACAAAACAAGAAGACAGAATTGGCGCTGCAATGCTAACGATGCTAACAACAAAACACCCCACCCCACTGTCGCCCCTCCACAAAGGAAATGTAGTTTACGTTGCGCTTGTTAGCTACTTTTTGCTAACAAAAAAAAAGAGACTTGGTAGGGGTGTGCCAAAAAATCAATTTGCATAAGAATTGTGATTATTATTTAGTACGATTCTGAATCGATTTTAATTGTGCCCAAATCGATTTTATTAAAATTATTTTATACTGTCTTGCCCTTGTTTGTGTGTGCCATTATTGGGAGCGCTGTTCATGTTGTACACGATTTGGCCACTTAGGGGCAGTGTGGTTCCGCGCGTTCTGATACACTGTTAAGTTGTAGCCACATTAGATGGTAGAAGGAAAAAGTCACGATCAAGTTATGCCAATAAAAGTTGTTTTTTTTTGCAGCGTAGGAAGAGCCTATGCCGGTGAGTAATGTTAACATGCTTCTCTGTGTACATTCCTGAAGCGTTTTGTAGGAATAGCCGTTCTTTAAGTGAGAAAAATGCCGCGAGTAGTGCGCTAATTAGCATTAGCGAGTCAGATTGGAGTAATTATTTGCCCATCTATAAATTGAAGCAGAAATCATTGTCAGTCAAATCATTTTGAATCAAAAATCCTTCTGTATCAAATCGTAAAGATTCCCACCCTTGGCGTCCAGTAAATCTAGATCTTTTCTTTTGAATGTGACTGTTGTGTAACCACTTACAAAAGCGTCCCTTGTTTTCACAATAGCTTTTTGAAGGAAGCATCCGGTGAATCAGTCGCTCTCCAGCCATAAAAACAACAATACAAATACTGTCTTGTTTGATTGCTTTGACCCCACTGGCTTCATTTTTACAATAACTTCATGTGTTTTTGTGCTTTTAAATGACGTAAGAGTGACCTTAGGTCAGACAAACTTTTTCTCCAAAATCCCACCTGTCCCTTTCAGACCTCAGCAAAGTTTGAACGCTGATGTCGATGCGGACTATTTATGTTCAAGTGATTCTCTGGTGTGATTCAGCCTTCTGCTCATAACGGAAGCAAGGCTTGCTTTGAGGGCAGAGGATGAGAAGATGGAAGTCATGGTGCTCTTTTGATTGGGAGAAGCGCATCCTCTCGCTGTTTCCAGTAGACAGGCGGCCTCAACTGGCCAATGAGTGCGTGCTGCCAGCCGCCCACCTGGTGACTAGGCCTGTGTGTGGGCGTGTGCGGCGGAGAGGCTGCTGCTCTTTTCCAGCCTTGTCTCATGCTCGTTGTACCCGCTACGAAGGCATTCGCATGCAAATTCGCATAATACTGGCTTGATTGTGAAATAATGGGAATCTATTTTCAAACTGTTATCAAAGTGTAGGTGCAGTAACGGTTTTGGTAGATGGAAAAACAAAAGCATCTTTATCTTTATAATAATCTTTATCACTAACTTTTAACTATTAACTATTTTTTAAGAATAATTCTCTAAATACATTTATAATAATATAGCAGTATGCTATATTTTGAATCCTCACTATTTTACACGATTTTTCATTATAGTTCATTTTTATTTTGTCTCGACTTCTGTTTTTTTTTGTAATTCAGTTAGTTTTATGTACTTTTTTAAAGCAAGTTTGTAGGTTTTTTTTATTTTTTGAAAATGATTTGTTCTAGTATACTTTTTATTAGTTTTAGTATTAGTTTTTTTATATGAAGTAAATAAAAATAAAAGGGTCACTAAGTGTTGTATAATAAAGTAAACTACAGTTCTCTTATGACTGTTTGAACTTCCCTGTTCTGTACGGGCGTACAGTAATACCGAAGTAAATACCTTAAAAATTAACCCTAAAAGCTAATGTTTGATATTAATTAACGACGAAAATGACATTTTTGCTATAATTATAGTTACTTTTCCATACGTATGTTATAGTTTCAGTTTGTTTTTGTTTTTTAACAGCGTTTTTAAAAGATAATAATTTAATTACGAAAATATTTTATCAATTTTTTTCCTCGTTTTTTAAAATTTCTATTAAAACTAGAATAACCATATTTCACAGCTTTTTTTGTTTTTTAAAAGCATTTTTTTTTAAAAAATAAATTATTTAATTATAATTTTTTTCCCCCGTTTTTTAAATTTCATTAGTTTTTGTTAACTATAATAACCATGGTTCACAGCCTTTTTCTTTTTTCCTAAGCAATTAATAAAAAAATATTTCATAAAAAAAATATTTTATCAATCCCCCCCTTTTTTTATTTCGTTATTTTTTTGTGAACAATAATAACCAGCCTTGCCCTAGTGAAGGTTTTTAAATGAACAATTTTATTTATTTATGTTTTTATTTTATGGCTTCATGCATTTCACAGCAAAATCCTAATTTGGAAATACTTACCGTCAAGTTTTCTCTTATCAATTAATTATATCTCTGGGTGCGACCATCTTGTGTTAACATTCGCTAAGCCTGCCTAACTTGCATACACTGATTTCTCTGCAGCGTTTTTACGTTATACAGCACCTATGTATACAGTACGCTTACATACAGTATGTATTACTTTAATTATGTTATGACTTTTCTCTTTTACAATTGTTAGCTTCTGATTGGCTACGGTTAAGTGACCAAATATGGTTTCTTCCTCTATAAAGGAAAAAGAAAAGAAAGAAAAATCACAGCACGGCACAATTGTTCAGACCATTTGCTGTGAAATGTTCATTTTCCATTTATTTTGATCATCCTCCAGATGTTTGCCCAACTTGATTGAAGTCCACTTGTGTTCAGTTGGCCGGACACGATTTTGGAGAGGCACTTATCTGTCTAAATAAGGCCATCCATCCATTTTCTTTCTCACAGTAAAAAAAGAACAACAACAACAACTGGTTATGAGGTCAATCCACTGTGGCATGGCTGCAAAAAAAATAATAAAAAATCCTCCCACGAGCACGGTGACCTCTGTCATTCCTAAATGACACAAGTCCAGGACAACCACGTCTCATCCGAAAGCAATTTGAGCAAAACCGAGCACATTTTCCTCAGAGTTGGTGACCTCGGGGAGATTAAATATTCGACCTGTCGACCGTAGCTTGAATCCCAATGCGTCTAAATGTATGCCGGATGAGTCAAACTGCATCATTAGTTGATTCATGCTCCCGCTCAGGATATCATTAGCATTTATTTTAGCAGTTTGGAAACAGATGAGCAGCAGGGATGAAGTGACAATCTCTGATTTGACTCCACATTAACACTTGTTGAATTCGATTCTAGAGTGCGCCGTGTACTCGAGATGATTCGAGACAAACCACAAGCAATGATAAATAAGTGCAGCAACACCAGCAAAAAATTTACCGGTTTTGACAAGGTGAAATCTTCTTCTGGCCTGAGGATTTGCCACCTTGCGACTTTATAAAGTGGTAAATTTGCCACGTTATTAAGTGGCAAATTTGTGAGAAAAAACGCACAAATTAGCGATTTTATGAAGTGGCAAATTTGCAAGTTCACAAATTGGAAAATTTGTCACTTTAATTTGCGATAAAAATACTCATAAATTTGCGAGTTTATAAAGTGGCATATTTGCGAGAAAAAACTCAAATTTACGAGGATTACATGTAGCGTAGCTATAGCCTAATCGTGTGAGGATTTGTTGGTGGTTAATGAGACATTGTTTATAAAATGAAAAGGCAGGATAGAGACGGATTAATTCTTAATTTAAATTTTACTCGTCATACACGGCAGCTAGAGCGACAACACTTCCTGATCCCCTATCAGCTGACTAACACTAACCAATCAGAATCTAGCATACTTTAGGTAAATGCAAGTGAATGACGGAGAGCAGCAGATTCGACACATCAACTTAGCTACTTGTACAAAAAAAAAAAAAGAAAAATGTATGAATGTGTAAATAATTCTGGAAACATAAATGTACAAGTAAATATACATTTTAACAAATTAACTTAAATGCTTGATCTTAAGTGTGTGGACCTTCGCAAAGTAAGGCGTCTTTGTCGCTAGCCGTACCCAACACTTCAAACATCATATCGTTAGCAATTACTATCTTCTTATTTAAAAACCTGAATTAAAAGTATTGGCACAAACATCAGAGTAGTATGCTATGTGTATTTCTCGTAAGTTTCTGAGTTTTTCTAGCATAATTGCCATTTCATAAACATAAAAAATAATAATAATAATAATTCTGGGAAAATTGCCCCCATCCTCAAAATTATTTTTTATACGTGACCCTAATACATTGTCGTAGGAAATGCCACTCTTTTTTTTCTCCTGCTGACAGTTGGACCTCCTGTCAGTCACCACAGCTGTGGATTAGCCGGCGCTGACACTTGGCCCTTCCTGGGAACAAATGCCCTGTCCTTCCTGTCAGTACCTTTCACATTGAATATTATATAATTTCACAGCCTCCACCGTCAAACCATTGTCTCTTCCAAGCACCCCTTTGACAGCAGGTCCCCCCCACCCCTTTTTTTTTTTTTTACCCCCTACAGCACAAAATGTGGCTTGCCACAGCAGGACACAAAAAGTCAGAGTCGGCTAGTTGCCTCAGCCTTTCTTGACATTCAAATGCAGTGTGAATGCAGGAACAGTGACATGGAGGAAGGAAAGTCCAAATATGACAAACAAAGTATTTGCAGCACAGTGGTCCCTTGCACGGTTCACTTTTCGCAGATTTTTATTTGGGTCCTCCCAAGAAACGTTTTTCTGCATACGAGAAACAAGAGGACTTCAGACATTTTACAACTTGCCTTAAATACGTGTATAAATGATATGCTTAAGGGTGAGGTGTTTACAGGAGGAAACTTGCATACTTTTTTTATAAAATTTTTTATAACCATGCCTCTGCCAAATCTAATATTGGGGTCTAAGGAACTGAGCGATAAAAGAAAAAGTGGGTCTTCAAAGCAGCACATACCGTCCACTTGATATTTATTTATTTTTTAACTTAAAAAAAAAAAATAGTGACCACCCCGCCCCCGGCCCTATACTAACTAACTAACTAACTGCCTACGAGCTGTATATGTCTTATCTGAACGTATACCATATAGTTTATACAGTAGTCTGCTCGTGAGATGGGAGGAGCAAGATGGCCGCCCAGTGGCTTCAACGGCTTGCACGGGCGTGTATAGGCTATAGGCTATCCAGTCATATATTCAAATCAGTGGTCCAAATAAAGTTTATACAAAATGTATTAAACTGGAAATGATTTTTGAAAAATGAATCTCATAGTTATGTTATTAACAACCAAATAAATAATATACAGCAAACTTGTTATTACAGTCGGGGTTCCTTTTAATATTGGCTTAATGTATAGTAAAACGAAACTTAACGGCGTTCCTGCTTGATAATTCATCGTGGATAGCAGTGGATTGCATTTCAATACTGCTCTGTGAAGGCGGACATGTTTGGCTCACAAACAGGAAGTACGTCGGCGGAAACCGGAAGTACTTTTAGTGATAATAAATTAAATGAGTAATTATCCATCCAAACATTTAGTAAACCTTTTTAATGACAAATAAATATTTGTAAATTTATAATTAAAATTTTTCAAAAATATTATTTTAACATTAAATATTTTTTACAGATTTGTATACATATATTTTTTTTATATTTTAGTATTTCAAAATAAATAAAATAAAATTGTGTATTTTTTTTTAAATGACCTCTACTTCGCGGAAATTCACCCATTGCTGGCGGGCGTGGAACATATCACCTGCGAAAAATGAGGGAACACTGCAGCTGCAATCAACAGCATGCGCCAGTATCTCAATATGTTTTCACTCTTTAATTATTCAAATACAACAAAAGTCAACAATTGTACCGTTACAGTATTTTATGGTGTGGTGCCAAACAACATTTAAGTTAAAACAAGTAAAAACAATTCAGAATGTTTTTGTTTGTCTGGGAATAAACTAACAAAATCATTTAAATAAACATTGACTAAATAATAACTAAAATTGAAAAATTCATTTTCATTAAAGAAAAAAAGAAAAACCAAAATGGAAAAAAGAAAACAAACTGAATAGGTGGTTATCATAATTTGTGCATGAAATGACAAAAATAAACAAACTAAAAAAATTAAATAAAAACAGGCTATAATCAAAATTCCAATACTATTCTAACTCTGCTGTAGGCGACATACCACATTTTTATAAAATGCACCAGATTTAAAAGTTTAACTTATGCACTATTGCACTTGCAAGACGTAATAAATAAGAAATAGCGACGCTAAACCAGACTGCCAAGACAATCTTTGTTTAATTGTATTGTTCCTGGCAGGCCCTTAGAGTACAAAGACTACTTTAAGTTTGGCTTTATTCAATTATTAAATGTGGAAAAAGGACACATTAACATTAAAGGATGAAACAAGATTACTTTTGTGAACTACATCACTCCAAACAAGACAAAAGACATCCAAGTCTGTCCTGTTTCGTGTGATAGCGGAGTACGGAAGGAATACTTTAGATTCGTACTCATTTTTAATCTTGAACATCCTAACGGCCTCCCTGTTTTTGCTGCACGTTTCATTCACATGACATGAATTGCTGGCTTACAGTATGTCCATTAAGGTTAGCGGCGCATTGCAAAGCTCATTTGTCATGCTCTGGGAGGGGGGGAAGGGGGTGGGGGGGCTCGCAGAAGCAGCCTTTTGCCTTGTCACATCTGCAATGCCTCAGTCAGCTACCACTGCATTATGTTGCATTTGCATCTGCCTCTGCAAGACTGCAAAAAAAAAGCACCTACAGTACCTACCTTTCCCTCTCATACGTTTCCTTTTTTCGACAGCCTTTGCACACTTATAAAACGTATAAAATTGGCCATTTTTTTCAAAGATTGTTTGAAAAATAAAAATGCAGGGGAAACACATCACAGAGAGGAAATTCCTTGCTGGAGGACCCCAGTTTTTCCAGCCTCCCTTCGCTTCCCCACTTTTTTATGCTCACTCTAGCTTTTTCCTGTCCCTCTGCATTGATCTCCCTCCCTCCCATTTTTTTTTTTTTTTTATTCATAAAGGACGGGGGGTTACCCCTCTCCAGAAATGCTGATGCAAGTCATTGCCACCAAGTCAACCCTCACATCCGCCCCTCGGCCCTGCTTATGTGTGCACGTGATCACAGTTGCGATGCAAAGGCCAAATTAAAGGTGCAATGTGCCATTTAAAAAGGTAATGTTAAGACTTTTTCTACATGATACATGCTCCACCAATGCTCAGATGAGTACGAAGAGCCCTGACTGTTTTACTCTGACTGCACCTATCAGCTTTTACCTTCCCTTTATATTAGAGTGTGCGGACCCTGCACGCTCCACAGTTTAGAATTTTCCGATTTTTTTCTGACCTCATTTGAAGTCACGTCTTCATTTGCCAACTGTGGCTGTCACTTTAAGATTGTGCACGTACTCGCACGCGCACCATATTGGCAGTTCCGTATAAGACAGACATCTGTACTTTGTATTCCTTACCACAGGTGGTTAGCGTAATTATGAGTACTTCTACTAGTACTTCACAATAATATGACTCAAGTAAGAAGAAGTAAAAAAACTGTGTAGTCCTCCAAAATATTAACTCATTCACTGCCATTTACTATAGACGTCAACAATTTCATTTGACCTATTTCTATTGGTTAAACATTGTTTCCACTTTTATTAACAAGAGAATGAAAACCTAGATTTTTTGTTTATTGTATTAGAACAAATGTAAAATTTGTAATTAATTGTGAGTTAACCAATCATGCGATTAATTACAATAAAAAATTGTAATCGCCTGACGCCCCTAAATTTTTATAATCTTTTCAAAAAAAAAAAAGATTATTAAAAATATAGAGATTTGTTTTTTGTTTTTTAAAGAAAAGATTATTAAAAATTCATCAGGCATCAGGCGATTACAATTTGTAATCGTAATTAATCGCATGACTTCCCTAGTTAACTCACGATTAATCACAATTTTATATCTGTTCTAAAAAAAAAAAATTCTAGGTTTTCATACTCTTAACAAAAATGAAGGAGAAAAAAAGTTCAACTAATAGAAATAGTTAAAATGATTTTTGGATGTCTATAGCTGTCAATGGCAGTGAATGAGTTAATAATTCTGTGGAAAAACAATAACGTGATTTATTTTTGAAACAGACAAAAATATATTGAAACATGGTAATTTGAATATTGCCCACTATTTAAAAAAAATGAAATAACAAACTAAGGCACTTCAGCCACAATAAATGTGACTAAATTAACACATAAGAAGAGATTATCCGTTATATATTACATAATTTGATGATATTTCGACAGGTGGATTCACCCACATTGAGCAGCAACGCTGTCATCTGTTTCATCATTTCAAACTCTGAGTCATACCAATTGACATTTTTACCTGCTGTGCATACATTGCAGATAGCGTTTTCCCCCCCTGCCCCTTTTGAATGCGCACAAGAGTTCACACAGGCCTGAGTGGGCCAGACGAGCTGCAATTTGCATTCACCTGCTTTGGTTGACCTGCTGGCTTTATTCCTCAGACTATTATATTTTGTAAACATAGACCGAGACAGACGCTTGTAGCGGATTTATTGTAGGCTAAAATGCCAACATTTTAGGGTAGACAGACTGCCTGGCTCTGTTTGATTGGTTAAATGGAGTCAAAGCTAGTCAATAGTAATTATGTTGGATTGGTAAAACCGGGGCATGTGACTCAAGTCTCTGAGGAACCCAAAAAGATAGCAACTGATGTAGAGAAAAAATACAAACATCAACCCAAATGCAGCTCAATGTAACAGAGTAGAGTTTCTTCTTCACAAACATACATAAGTTTGTCTAAACGAACTTATGTATGTTTTTTATTTAGATTTTTTTAATTCAGTTAATTTTAATCAGTTTTTCGAGCAGGATTGTTAGTTTTAATGTTAAACATTTTTGTCTTAGTAGAGTTTATTTTATTTTATTTATTTTTTTACATTTATTTCGTTTTAGTATTAGTTTGAGTTTTAATATAGGGGGAGCATTTGCTGAGTGCAAGATTAAAGTAACGCAATTCCCAAACCACCATTTCACCTTCATTCTTCTGTATGGCAGAAGAGTAATACTGAAATAAATGCATTTAAAATAAACACAGGAAATTATAGCTAGCCATACATATTATGGTTAGCTATAATTATTGTTTTATTTAGTTGTATAAACTGCAGATTGTTTTTAGCTTTCATAAAATGTAACTTGCTGTGTTTTTAAAAGCACTCGTTTTTTAAATCATTATTATTATTATTATTATTTACAAAAATTTGGTATTACTTAGTACCTACTATTCTATTGCTTCATACGTTTTCACAACAGGACAGTCATAACATTAGCGAAGCTATTGAAACGCGCAGTGATTGCATAAAAGTCAAGCTAATGCTAGCTAGTGCCTAAAAAAACAGCATGCCATATGCGATGTGATCTTTGTACACATAAATCTCACCTGTGTACTTAAATACAATACTGTTGCCACAGCTGTTTAAAAGTCTACCCTTCAAAATATTTGTTCTAGACATTATTTTGATATAGTGCTTATAGTTCACCTAGCTGTTTCAAAATCATTCCTTTTTATTTCAATGAAGAAAATGTTTTTGTAATTTTAGTTATTTTGTTAGTTTCCCTTAACTGCAAAAGCCTTGTTTACTACCTACCATTGCTACTTACGTTTTCAAAACCCTTATGTTCAGGACATTCACAATATTAGCGCAGCTATGAGAACACACATTTAAAAAAATCAAGCTAATGCTAGCTAGCGGCTAATAAAACAGCCTGACACATGTAATTTTTGTATACATTATGTTGCTTGTCTATTTAAGTACAACGCTTTCTCTACATCTGGTTAAATGTACACCCTTCAAAATAGTGTTCTAATTTTTCAAAAGGCATTTTTCATTTTTGATACAACGCTCGGAGTGCACTTATTGTGTAAGTGTACCTAATGAAGAGTCCATTGAGTGGGACTGCTGCCTGCAGTGGCTGTAACTCCACGCTGATGTGCTCGCTCTCTGTGTGGCCTCTAGTTACCGCCAGCTGACTGCTCCTCTGAAGCCGAACAGGGCGCAAGTTGTTATTAAAGAGCTCCTTGTATAGCATGCTGTTTTGTTTTGTTTTCATTAGCAGTAATCTTATATCATTGCCTCTGAATATTGCATGAGGTTTGGGGAGGCTCAGTTGTCGTCACACCTCCGTAATATTTTACAATCAAAAATGGATGAGTCTATTCTTCTTATAAATAGGAGGTCTGACTTAGGTGCTCAAAGACTGTGACAATAATGGACAGGTAAGAAAGAAAAAAAACTCGGGAGGAGTGATTGTGTCCATTAAAATGAGAGCAAAAATAAAAAGACAAGCAGCCACAAAGTAAGAAGGATTGACGTGAAAAAGACATTTAGATCTTCACTCGGTTTGGATGACGGCGGGCGCTGTGTGCATTGTGATTGAGGGTGTTGCATTAACACAAGATGGTGGAAAACGACCCTCTAAGGCCCATAATAGGCAGTGAGGCTGCAATAACATTATGTCGGAATCCGTGCAACCTAATTACAATCCGTGTCTCTGCGCAGGGAATACAGTTGGAAATGACAAGATATCCTTTTTTTGTCGTACGTCTTGTCGTGTCAGTTGGTTCTTTCCAAGATGGGCGTGGTTTGGGCGTGACACCTGATATCTGGAGTCGGCCAGTCCTTCTCACGTTACGGCCTCCGCAGTGCGCCGCTTCATTTACACTTGAAATATTTATGCTCCTAATTTAACCGCCAGAGTGCTCAGGTATCTCTCCTCTCTTCCGTGCTTTAAGCCACGCCCCTTCTTGAGTGGGATTGGTTAACTGCTTTCCTGGAGGTTTGACGATGTAACGTCACTTGTTGGGAGTTTCCCTGTCGTTAAATCATGTCTGCTGAAATTCTTTTTTTTTTTTTACTTCCACTTTCAAGTGTAATAAGTTGTCACACAATTCTGTTAGCTCCGCAACCAAGATTTGAGTGAAATGAAACTATACTACATTGGCAAGTTGTGCTATAAATAGTACTTATGGTTATGAGACTGGCGTGTGTGGGAAGAGAGCCGCCTCCCAAATATGGTCAAGTGTGTTCAAATATAGCAAAGCAGTGTAGTTCTTTGCCGATTTCTCTAATATTGAAGTCGGAAGGTGTTAGGGGGCAAAGCAAATGCCCTCCTGACTTCACCAGCTTTGTCTTACCAACATGTAGTCAATAACAAAGGCTTTATTCCAACTCCCACCGGCCTGACATCCCATTACAGCATGCTCCTGTTGCCTAGCAACCATCCCGTTTTTGCAGGAGTGAAGGAGTCATAGTTGTGTGTGTGTGTGTGTGTGTGTGTGTGTTGCTGCCTTGCAAATGGCCCCGCCCCAAACGACAGTGCACGTGCAGATGCTTACAATCGTTTTATTATTGACACATCAGTCTCATTAGCGGACAAAAATACAGATTACTTTGTTTATTTTGCAACCAAGCATAAAAATAAATGACTGAAAAAAAGAATGACAAAAGACATAATAAAGTTTATGGTTTTTATTTGAAAAAAAAAACAAACAAAACAAAAACTATAGCATGTACAACTTGGAATGAATGTAAACTGAACTCAGATAAGAGCGGCGGCGCGCTCCTCGACGGCGTGCACGCCGCTCGCCCGTCCGAGTCGAGAAACAGAAGAAAAAAAAAGTGAAGGCCAGTGATTCTCTCTTGCAAGAAACAGGACATACACTCCATCTCAGCAAAGAATGAAAAAAAGAAAGAAAGAAAAAAGCTCACCGTAAGACTCTTGAAGTCCCCCCCTCCTCCTTGTAAAGGGCAGGACACATAACTACTAAGATGGTCACCCATATAACCAAAAACAAAAACAAAAAACATGCCAAAATGTTTTTGTATTTTTTTTTTACACTTTTTTTTTGCAATTTAAACTAGCATACAATTAAGTCCCGTTCCCCTTTGATGCTTAATGAGTTAGAACCTGGAATATTCTCTCATCTTAACATTACAGGGTTCCTCTCCAAATACAAAAAAACTGTACCAAACCATCAAGAGGACAGCGTATAGTGGAATCAGCACGCTCTGGTAGCCCGGAGGAGGGTTGGGATAGGGCGGGGGGATCTGGGGAGGGGTGTTTATTTGTATGTGCTCCGGTCTCAAGCTTGCATGCACAAAGAACAGAAAAAAAAAGAGAGATATAGAGGTAATGACCAGCCCGGACATTTACCACGAGCAAATGGAACTGGACACCAACTTCTTTGCTTTAGTCTGAAAGTACTCGTAGTTGTTACAGGGTGGATGTTATTATTTGTTCAGTACTGATGCTAAATTGATTTCCAGGGGGAGGAGGGAAGGGAGGGGAAGGATCACTAACCATCTTTTTCATGCAGATATTTTTGTCTTTTTTTTTTTTAATTTCCCTGTGTGGACAGAAGGATATTGTATTTCAACATTCAATTATTTTCTATACAGAAACAGTATGAATAAATGAACTTTTTTTTCTCCAAGAGGTAAGTAAAACATTTGGATTTTTTTCCCATTTTTTTTTTCTTCTAAGAGGGGACAGAATGGGGTGGGCAACCTTCTTCACTTTGCGGTCATCATCTGTACAAACTCTGCAGAAGGAAGAAAAGAAAAGAAAAAATCAGCTTTTCAAGAGGTAGGTTCGCTTTAAAACACATTCGAGTTCAGCGTCGCTGCTCATCCATATTAAATGCTAGCAGGCAACGCATGGATGAAGGAAGCTTTGGAGATTGTGAAAAAGTAGGGCAATTCACTTAATGGATGGAATAAACAATACGATGAGCGCAGTGTCTCGTGAGTGACAGTGGAGGGAGAGTGCTCGTTTTATGCCTCCCATTCAATAATCATGAGTGACATATTGTCAAGTGCGCAAAGCTCGTGTTGCCCTCCCACTTTAAAGAAAAACAGACCACATTGACAATCTCAATTATGTGCAGGTCTCGAGTTAAGACGTTTTGTGATTACCAACGGCTGTTTCTCATTTGATTATACATTTGACGTCTTTTGAAAACAGATTATATTTTTGGTGATAAGAACTTTAACACTAACACAGTAAAAGGGACCAAAAAATACAATATTTGATTCATTATATATTTTAGGGCTGGGTTTAAAAAAAAAAAAAATTGACATTGAATTGATTTTCCTTTGGATCGATTATTTAAATATCCCCCCCATAGATTCTTAAGAAAATAAAGGACTTTTTTTGTATCTTACTGTTTCCTTGAAATGTACTGTTCACATGGATTTCAAAGGATTTTCTTACATTTATGGAAGACCTGAATTATTGCACTTTAAGACAATTCAACATCTTTTTAGTTTATATTTACAATTATTGAATTAGATTTATGAAAATATTTTCATCTCATTCCTTGCTGATGTCACTGTTTGTGTAACACTTAAGTGATTATAACACATGTTACTTTCATTAATAAACTAAATCATTTCACCAGTTACTACCTCAGCAAAATTTTATTTATTATTACAGTTTAATATTTGAGGACTTTTAGAAGAATTGGTGTTCCATAATAAATCGATATCGGGTTGAACTGAAGTGAATTTTATGGAGAAAAATCTTAATCAAATTGATACCCAGCCCTAATATATTTTTATTTGACAACTTTATTCCGCAAAATATCAAAATCAGCCTAAAAACAAACAAACCCATAATGGGTCGGGCCCTAGTAATTGTGACTACTTGCACTGGCTTCAGTTAGTGACTGTGACTAGTATGTTGCTTTGTAATTGGGTTTACCTTCGTAGTTGACCTGCCCGTCTCCGTCGATGTCTGCTTCTCTGATCATCTCGTCCACCTCCTCGTCCGTTAGCTTCTCGCCCAAGTTCGTCATGACGTGACGAAGCTCTGCGGCGCTGATGTAGCCGTTTCCATCCTGAGAACCAAAATGGAGTCCTCAATTGACGAAAAGTGACAATGAAAGAAACTATCGAGGTCCTCTCAATTATTCATTCATTGAGTGTACACTGACAGTATTTACCTTATCAAATACCCGGAAAGCCTCACGGATCTCCTCCTCGCTGTCTGTGTCCTTCATTTTCCTTGCCATCATGGTCAAAAACTCGGGGAAGTCAATGGTTCCATTACCTGGAATGATCAATGAGTCGCCATTTAATCCAAACGGCAATTACATAAAAGCAAACTTTCGCTAAGTCGATGACATGACCCAACATTAAGCTGATGAAAAATGAAAGCATTCATTTCCACATTCCTGAATTATCACGTGTGGTGATAAGAAAGCCTCAAAATTATTATCTTTGTTCCGATGACAAATATAATGACGGCAGGCTGAGGTGGAGGTGTGTGCGTGTGTTGAGAGGCATCGTGTGTGTCTTCCTTAGGGAAGCCCTGCAAAGATGCTGCATATGTTACACAAGCGCAGCAGGATTCCATGAGGGGGGTGGGGGTTAGTTGGGGGACACCCATAGCCACTCATCTATAATGTACAGCTGGAAGCCCGTATAAATCAAAGGCTCGTGTCTCCTGGTCGGAAAACCCTGCTTGGGAGATGTGGAAGAAGGACAAAACGGAGGACGTGGAAAGGTCTTCCACCGAAGGGTTTCCGACCCACTCGCTACAGACCACCTATGGGTCAGATCATTTACAAATTCGCAATGTCAATTTATAAGTACATTGATCTAAAAACGTCAAATGAATTGAAGCCCTTTCATATCACTTCCGGATCTGACTCAATATTCAGCTGGGGTCGGCTCCAGGTCCTCGCGACTGTCAATGTGATGAGCAGTATAACAAATGGATGGATTTGCTAACTTAACAAATGTCAACAAATACACGGGCACCACAGTTGGAATATACAAGGCCTCAAATCACAGGTGTCAAACTTAATGCCCGGGGGCCAGATCTGGCCCACGACATCACTTTATGTGGCCCGCAAAAGCAAATCTAGCTTGTCAACTTCCATGAAAAATCTGTACCAAAATTTCAAATTGGCTTGTGTAAAAATAGTAACTTGAAAAATACCTTCAGTTCTTATTTCAAATCCATTGATCTGTTATTTACTGTAAATCTTTGGCGGAATACTTGAACCTCCAAACTCATCACTTTCAGTATGTTCAACAATAAACACTGCATTGAGCAAGAGCAGAAGACATTTTCAACACATGTGGACTGACTAATACAAACCCAATTCCCCAAAAGTTGGGACACTATACAAATTGTGAATAAAAACTGAATGTAATTATGTGGAAGTGCCAAATTTCAATATTTTGTTCAGAATGGAACATAGGTCAAAAGTTAAAAAAATATATATATGTTGATTGTGAATTTCATGGTGCCAACAAATCTCAAAAAAGTTGGGACAGGTAGCAATAAGAGGCTGGAAAAAATCTATTGCGCTCATAAAAAAAAAAAACAGTTGGAAGACCAGTTACCACTAATGAGGTCCATTGGAAACTTGATTGGAATATAAAAAGAGCTTCTCGGAGTGGCAGTGTCTCTCAGAAGCGAAGATGGGCAGAGAAACACCAATTCCTCCAATGATGCGCAGAAAGATAGTGGAGAAATTATAATAAAGGTGTTTACAGCGAAAAATTGCAAAAAGGTCATCCACAGTGCATAACATCATCCAAAGATTCAGAGAATCTGGAACAATCTCTGTGTGTAAGGTCATACTGGATGCCCATGATCGGCACTGCACCGCAAACAGGAATGCTTACTGTAAGGGAAATCACAGAAAGGGCTCAGCAATACTTCCAGAACACATTGTGGGTGAACACAACCCACCGTGCCAGCCGCCGTTGCCAGATGAAACTCGACAGTACAAAGAAGAAGCCATTTCTAAAGCAGACCAAGAAGCGCAGGCGTTTAAGGCCAGGGGTTATTTAAAATGGAGTGTGGCAAAGTGGAAACCTGTTTTGTGGTCAGACCAATCACGATTGGAAGTTCTTTGTGGAAAACGGGGGCGCTATATCATACTGACTAAAGAGGACAAGGACAACCTAAGTTGTTATCAGCCCTCAGTTTATAAGCCTGCATCT
Organism: Vanacampus margaritifer; assembly: GCF_051991255.1. Taxonomy (NCBI): domain Eukaryota; kingdom Metazoa; phylum Chordata; class Actinopteri; order Syngnathiformes; family Syngnathidae; genus Vanacampus; species Vanacampus margaritifer. Next base: position 6,298,707 of record NC_135450.1, read on the forward strand.
GTGATGGTATAGGGTTGCATGAGTGTGTGTGTGGCGTGGGCAGCTTCCACATCTGGAAAGGCATCGTCAATGCAGAAAGGTATATTCCGATTTGAGAATAACAAATGCTTCCATCCAGGCATCATCACTTTCAGAGAAGATCTTGCGTTTCTCAACACGATAATGCCAGACCACATGCAGCACCAATGACAACATCATGCCCGCGTAGGAAAAGGATCCGAGTATTGAAATGGCCAGCCTGCAGTCCGCTTCTTTCACTTCTAGAGCACATTTGGCGCATCATAAAGGGGAAGGTGCAACAAAAAAAGCCCAAGACAGTTGAACAGTTCGAGAGACGCGTTTTAGACAAGAATGGGACAGCGTTCCTATTCGTAAACTTGAGAAACTTGTTTCCTCGATCCCCAGACGTTTGCAGAGTGTTGTAAGAAGAAGAGGGGATGCCTCACAGTGGTGAAAATGGTCTTGTCCCAACTTTTGGGAGATTTGTTGACACCATGGAATTTAAAATCAACATTGTTTTCCCTTAAAATGATGCATTTTCTAAGTTTGAACTTTTGACCTGTTCTCTATTTTCAATTCTGAACAAAATATGAACATTTGGCACTTCCACATAATTAGGTTTGTAGTATAGATTTAAAAAATGTGCCAAATTGTGACCGAGGAGATTCCAGCCTGAAGCCTGCGATATGGAATAGTTACAGTACGTGACTAAACATTTATATTGTTTCACTGACATGAAGGCCTTGAGAGGGAAACCGCAACTACAATGTAACCCGCAACAAAAATGAGTTTGACACCCCTGCCTTATATATGCCGCCTAACGGGTAAGCTCAGTTGGGACAAACAGTGTTTGTGTGCTCCTTATCTACTTACTTACCAATGAAGGCAAAGGCTTGATAAATAACTAACTAACTGGTAGGGCTGCTCGATAATGAAAAAATAATATATTAACTCATTCACTCGCAGCTATTTTCACTGAAGCAACCCCCTTCGCTCCCGGCTATTTTACTGGATTTTGACTGATTTGGAAGGCCCACAGAATATTGTGTTCTATAAACATGGAAGACACCAAAAGATTAGCGTCTCTTCTTTCATCAGGAAAAAAAAGCATATTTGCATCTGTTTCCGTTTTGCAGCAATTAGCATTAGAATATAGCTAAATTTTATCATTATTCACAAATCTGTTCAAACAATGAGGAAAAGAGCTTGTTGCAACATGGCCCTGGTTGATCTCTTATACTCTGCTGCCACCTGTTGGCCGTTTTTGTAATAACTACCATTGCTTTTCTATATGCTCTAGCATACCTCCCCCCCAAAAGGCATTTTTTGGACCAAACTAAATTTCTAGCATATTTTATTATAATTTTTATTTATTTTTTTAATGTGCAAATGTACAGTATAGTACTTAGTGATCTGTTTTGTTGTTAACTTGCACTCTTTAAATAAATAAATAAAATGAAACATTATTGAAAGAAAAAAAATCTAAACTGGCAAACTATCCATCCATCCATCCATTTTCTTGGCCGCTTTTCCTCCCTAGGGTCGCGGGGGTGCTGGAGCCTATCCCAGCTGGCTTCGGGCAGTAGGCGGGGTACACCCTGAACTGGTTGCCAGCCAATCGCAGGGCACACAGAGACGAACAACCACACTCACATTCACACCTAGGGACAATTTGGAGTGTTCAATTAACCTGCCATGCATGTTTTTGGAATGTGGGAGGAAACCGGAGTACCCGGTGAAAACCCACGCAAGCACGGGGAGAACATGCAAACTCCACCCAGGAAGGCCGAAGCCTGGACTCGATCTCACGTCCTCTGCACTGGGTGGCGGACGTGCTAACCAGTCAGCCACCGTGCTGCACTGGCAAACTAACTGAATTTAAAAAACAAAACAAAATAAAACTAACAATGATGAAAAATTCAACACCATTACAAGCAATGTGTTGATCAGTTTTCATTACGGATGCTGTGCTGGTGGCGCGCAATCGATATTCCCAATGTTGCAGTGGAGACGATCTTACCAGGGGATCAGAAACCTGACAGGGAAAGGAGCTATGAGGGGGATCTGATCGTTCGACTCTGTCAAAAAGTTGTTTTTCGCATGTTTGAACTAAACGCAGTATGATCGTATGATTAAAAAGTCAATCAAAAAAGGTCTTGTGGAATTACAGTTAAAGGTCGAGGACACTCAGGGCAAAGCACCCAGAGGGATTAGCCCTCGGGTGGGACAGACGGGCAAGGGGATTGTACAGATTAGACAATGACCGACAACGCCTTGAGATAAAGACAGCAACGGATGAAAATCGAGCAGCGTGTGTGGATAGGGGTCACAAAAAGGGATGCGGTAATGTGATAGGGCAGATGGTGATCTCGTGGCCTGGGGTAACAATCTGAGGACCTGTTATCTAACACGCAAGCGAGTCGGCAGCATCGAGAGAACTCGAACATCCGAGGGGATGAGGAAGGAACCATGAGCGCAGGATCGAGGCGGCCTTCGAGCCGTCGCTCCCCAAAAGCGCTGCAGCGGACGAGATGGACGCGAGGAAGGATGCGAAGACTGCCGGGAAGAGCGACGGATGATGGTGGGAGGGAAGCAAAGGAGAGATGAGCGTTGAGGGAGGGAGGGAGGGAGTGGGCGTTGGGAGATGAGGGAGATGCGGCGAGGAGAGTGAGGCGAGTGGGAGATGGTGTGATTGCACATAAGAGGCGCTCTGACGCAAACCAGAGAAGGCCGAGCTAAGATGTGTGCTCCTTGTTTTTGCTTCTGCGTCGCAAATCTTTCACGGAGCAATTTGAGGAGGAGTCATGAGGAGTTCTACCTTTCAAGACACAACCATCAAAGAACACTATTTTTAAAAGTCAGCTCTTTAACGTTTAAGTCCGGCGTCTGCTGCTCGTTTGGTAAATAAAGGTGATATTCAATCTCACGGCTGCTGATGTGGGTACTGGATGTGCAAAAGCGAAGAGAGGCCTTATGTAACCACTTTTATTTTCCATTACTAGCTTCATTGCTGTCTGACCTAGATTGCATCAGCCAAGGGAGGCAGAACGAGAGGATGTTGCTGATGATGTGCGGACGCGTGCGTGTGCGCGGAAATGCTCGCAAAAGATTGGGGGGTGGGCGCCGAGGATGCCGAGAGGAGGCCGTGGTAGCTTGGGCGGCCAACCTGTGGCGCGATTGATTTCCCCCTCATCGATGTGGTCCCATTTACGAAATCCTATAAGCTGACAGAGAACGCCTGGAGTCAATGTGTTCTCACGAGGTATCGGTCAAAAACTCGTGCGAAAAAGTACAGCGCTGTTATCACGTACGCTACTGTGTTTTCCAGCAACTTAAGCTGTGTGAGTAATAAATGGTGCTACCTTCTGTTTAAAAAGAACGAAAAGAAAGAGAAAAAGCAAAAGAAAGAAAGCAAGAAAGAAAGAAAAAAAGCGAAAGAAAAAAGAAAGAAAGAAAAATGGAACCCAGGGGCAGCACATACAATGAAAACAGCAAGGGGCCCCAAAACAGACTCCTGTGGAACACCATTTGAGCAACCAAGGCAAACACAAAAAGTACTTTCAGCCAAAGAGAATCGAAACCACTAATGCCCACCAGGTGCCGTAAACGAGCCAAGAGAATACTGTAGGGTCCACTGTATTGAATGCCGCAGTCAAATCCAACAACACCATAAAAAAACACACCGTCTCCAGCAATTTTTTTCCGGGAGGATATCATTAACTCATTTGCTCCCAAACACATATACATTTGTTTATGTTAAACATTAACATGGTCCCAAAAACGTATTTATATGTTTTATGTTTGTTTGTTTTTTAAATGCTAGAGCATACAGATGGCTTTGATGCAGCTTCTGACTTGAAGAGGTCGCTTAATGAAATGGTAGTTATTACAAAAAACGTCTAGCAGGTGGCAACAGAGAATAAGAGATCAACCAGGGCCATGTTGCAAAAAAAGCTCTTTTTTTCAACAGATTTGTGAATAATGATGCAACCTAGCTATATTTTAATGCTAATTGCTGCAAAAAGGAAACAGATAAAAACATACTTTTTTTCCTGATGAAAGAAGAGACTCAAATTTTTCTTTTGGAAGGGTCCATGTTTTTATGGCAATGGACCTTGCAAAATCAGTCAAAATCCAGGAAAACAGCTGGGAGCGAAGGGGGTTGCTTCAGTGAAAATGGCTGCGAGTGAATGAGTTAAAAATGGAGGGATGACTCTTAAATGAAAATGAGTTGAGAGTAGGGCTGGGCAATAAATCGAATTAATTCAATTAATCGTCATTTTGAATATCGAATCATTGAAAATGTGCTAAATCGTTAAATCAAATTTTGTGGATTATTAAAAGCTAATGTTCTTATATGTTCTGTTACATCCAGATGTTATTGTGAGTTGTAATTATGCTAACTATGAATGTTAAGTTTATGTTAAAACCGATTTAGAATCGGTATACATTATTGTTGTCTGAACATTTTGTATGGGAATTATTTTTGAATAAATGACACCTTTAAATAAAGGTTTGTTGGGTTTATTAGTTTCAAATCGATTCAAATTGTAATCATCCTGAATGTGGGGGGGCTTGAGATGTTATTTTTTGGCCATATCGCCCAGCCCTAGTTGAGAATTCTAAGTGCAGTCCATCGATCCGTATGAAAGGCTCCTGAAATCTCCTGACAACTGCACAACACTGACAGCTAACATCTTGCAAGCGCATCGGCCAAGGACGGTCTCGTTTTCTCTTCTTGCCTTTCAATTTGTAACTGAGGAGGATAAAAAGTTAGCGGAGGTTGAACAGTTCGACCCTGCCCTGTATGTCATTCCCGTTTATGATTCTTGCAAGGTGCAGTTTGGTCGCCTCTTTTTATGTGCCTTATGCGCTCCACTGCTGCACCTTAATGACTTTCAACACAGTCAGCAAATGATGGAGCTGGAGCACAATGTGACCAAACTACAGACAGACGGACGTGATGTCAGAAAAGTCAAGCTGGTCGCATAATTGGGAGAAAAAGGGAGGGAGGTGACAAACAAATGCATTACTAAATTGTCTAAGCATTCTTCTGGACCAATCTGTCGAAAGCTTTGTTGTACTTGCTGAAACAAGTGGATGAATCTGAGCTTCATTATACTTGCTAATTGTGAGTGAAACTCTTCAAGACTCAAGTGGGTACTCGTCACACCCCCACAGGAAAATGGCGGATGCTCAAAACGTATGTCAATCATTTGACGGCAGGCATGCGAGGGCGTACTGACCGTCAGCGTCCACCTCATTGATCATGTCCTGCAGCTCGGCCTCTGTGGGGTTCTGTCCCAGCGACCTCATGACGGTGCCAAGTTCTTTGGTGGTGATGGTGCCGTCGCCATCCTTGTCGAATAAGGAGAAGGCCTCCTTGAACTCTGGCAGAGGTACGACAGCAATGCATTAGACACCCGACGATTATATGGATTTGGTGAGAAATAACTAACAAGAGACCTTTGTACATAAATAGTTGATTTTTAAACAAAAGACTAGGATGGTGAAAATGACTTCTTCTTAAATCGTTGGCGATTCAGAGAATATAAACCACAGAGTATTGAGGATTAACCTTGGAGCTTTCGCAAAAGCTAATTAGCTAAAGAGTGGGATTGAAGGAGAAAAAAGTGATGCAGCATCAGTATTCAGAATTCAAGACGACATCATTTGTTGGGAATTAAACCAATTGTAGACCTAAAAAAAATGTTTTCATTGTGTTCAGTTCTGACATTGGGAGTTTGGAACCAGTTCTCCATGTGCTTCAAGACTTCTTTCCAGATAATCAGCATTTTGACAATTATCGGCCTTTTTACGAATCTGAAGGCAGATAAAGCTGGTATCTCACTGAGCGGTGAATGCTTGCGAACGTAGCAAATTTAGGGTTTTCATCAGGATTTGTAAGATGTTTACAGGTTTTACTTGTCGTGAACACATTTCGTACATAATCAGACAATTTTTACTGCAAAGACCTTTTGAAACCTTTTACGAGCCTTGTTGAAAACCCCAAATTAGCTACATTCACATGCGTGACACTAGGAACTCCCTACACGTTTTATTTTTAAAAATGAAAAAAATAAAAATAGGAAATTATGTTGAAATTTCGGAAAACTTTATTTACAGTAGAAAAATTCAGGGAACTATTTGCTTGCTTAGTTTTTAATTAGCTTAGCACATGCTGATGATCCTGGAAGCTTACTGCAATTCTTGTTTTTAAATTAAAATTAAAAAATATATATATTTTTTAAACAAATCTGTCAATTCTTCATATGTTTAAAATTATAAGATTTTTTTTATTTTTTTAATGTTGACACTACCGGAATTTTCTCTTTTACTGCAAATGAATATCGGCTTGAAATATCGGTTATCGGCTTCCTTGGCTACTAATAATTGGTACCGGCCTTGAAAAAAAACATAGCGGTCTATCTACTCCAGTCTCTTTCAATTTGAAACTTTAAATTGTCCATGAATGTGAATGGTTGTCCCTGCCAATTGATCCGTGACTCCAATGAAGACAATCGGTATTGAAGGTAGACGTGGCTTCATGGTTTTCACTCCAGTTAATACTTCCTCTCCCGAATCCCATTCATTTTTGCAAAGCTAACCCCTTTCCATGGGAGTGCAAAGTCCTTCATTATTCCTTTTTTATTGTATGCCGTGATAACACAACCCAGTTACGCAACAGCTGCGAGAGAAAAGCTTCATTGACTAAATTGCTCTGGCGCCGTTCATACCTGCAATCTGCTCCTCTGTTAGTTGGTCGGCCTGCGGACGGAGAAAGACAAGAGGGGAGGGGGGGAGCGGGGGCGGCAAACAAACAAGTTACTCAGCACGCACATTTTCCAAAATCCCAGATGTACTGGTCATCACATTCCACATCATCCGTCCCCACCCACCGCCACACGGTTCAACACTGGGGACTGTGTTCAGGGCCCTGTTGGCCCGAAATAGCTCGCACCCGTGGGGGATGCCAACATTTACCAATGACAATACTCCAAATGAACAAGCTCCCATTGTAACTTATGTTCTTTTGCATTTTGTTCTTGTCCAAATGACTTTTTTCCTCAACGCGTGATCATCTGGCTGTGCTAAATTGATTTGATCCTTATCACGCTTTAATGACTTTATGAGCTCATCTCATTTCCTGGTCACAGTTTGATTGCTGTGAAAGCAATCACACGTTTTGCGGTTGCAGAAAGCCACTACGTCAAGTATCTCAGGTTTGCAAAGACAGACGAGAACCACAAACGAGGCAATTTGCTCCGATTCTGTCTCGCGACCAACGGGGGGGCAAATGCTGCCATCTTGACAAGCCATTGCAGTAGGAAACATTTGTTGTCGTCACATTTGCCAGCGAAAAGAGAACACGCACGGACAATTATGTCACAAATGTGCGCGCGCACACGCAATCTTCCTTGACACCAAAACTTTCCATTCCCGTGGCTCCAGTGAATTAGTCACAGTTGCCAGTTGTGCCTCCAAGCCAATTCCCACAGCAGTTTGGTGCACTTTAATGCCCGTACCTGCAAATTAGCTCCGGATAAAGACGCGCATAGAGGTCAGCGTTGAATCCCAGAGATGCGGAAAAACAATCAAAAGTTTGGAGCTATTTTTGGAGGTCTCGCCAGTAAATTAGCAAGTTGTCAGATGAGATTACAAATAATGCAGAGCTTTGTGAAATGCTGCAGCAGACATGACATGAAATGAAGAGTTTCAGATTGGGAAATTCATCATAGCAATTAACAATTTGAGCACAGACTTTGTCCAACTAATCATTGATTAATTGCATTCAGAAGCAATTGAGGCAAAATGTGATGCACTTGTTTGCTAGACCCAGCAGAGACGTTGTTGTTTCAATTTGGGATAGGCTGTCTATCGGCTGGGTCGATATTCAACATTTCAACGAATATCGGCATCTGCCATTTTCAAGAATCATACGGCCGATAATGAATCAATTTGAAAAAGTGTTGATTTTACTTATTAGGAACTAATTAATAAAACATTTCAGTAATGCTGCCCACCCTGGCCATTCTCTGCACCTGCTTTTGTTTGAAATTAAAATTAAGATAAGTATATTTAACTTCAGAGAATAATTTTGGAAAACGTGATTTACTGTAGAACAGAATGGGAACTATTTGCTTAAGTTTTTATTTAAATTTTGAAGACATGCTACTGCCCCTGGGAGATCCCTGAACTTTTTGTTAGATTTTTAAGATTTTTTTTAACTCCAATATTTTACAAACCCTAAAAGTTGTTCAATAAACATATGCTTAAAAAATCGTGAAAAAAATTAAGTGCTAGAGTTTTTTCAAATTTTTATGCCAATATTTTCCCAATATCTCCAAATATCGGTTATCGGCGTCCTAATAATCAGTATCGGTATCGGCCCTGAAAAAAACCCATATTGTTCTATATTTAATTTCAATCTCAACTCGTTTTTCCTCCAGGCAGCATTATTTTGCTCACCGTGACATGTAAACATAAATTCAGAACTTTTCAATTATTATTTTGCTTAATTACAGCTAAATTACATGCCCAAAGTTTACCTTTAGAACTTTAGCCATTTACAGCAGTTGTACTAAAGTAATATTGGTCTGATTATTTATTATGCATTTGTCTACAAACATTATTGTGTATGCTTAAATATATATCATGAAATTTGCACCACGCAATGCATTCTTCTAACAATATATTTAGTCGGGCCCCGGCCGGCCCCCGAATAGCCAAAATCTGCGTTATATATTGTTTTAAAGTAATCAGCCAATCAATCTGTAACAGCAGTAATCGTATTTCTGCCAAAAATCGGCATCGGCCTATAAAAATCCATACCAGTCGGGTCCTAATTATCACTACTAATATGTCTAAGATGACATTTACGTAATTGGATTGTCTATTTTATGTTCCAATATCTTGGAGTGACATCTATGCTATATAATTTGTTTTCTGTCCATGACGTCACCTGTGAGCTCCGAGCAGAATAAATCCAATATTTTCAAACTTTTGAGGTGTTTGACCTGAAAATCTTAATAGCTAACCAGTGTTTGAAACCATAGTAATGACAGTGCTAAATATGACTAAAACAAGTGGTGACATAACAACAAGAAAAATACATTCTTTTCTCGCAGCAATCAGACAACGGCGATATTCAGTTCAAATTGGACACGCTCTGAATGACACACCACGAGTTGACCTTTTAACTCAGCTATGCGAAAAACAAAATGCCTCCCCTCATGATTTGAGTGGCAAACGGCGAGCGGATGAATCGATGGAGCCAGTCATGGATTGTGAATCACCTCGGCAGCACTCATAAGATTAGCGGATATGATTCAATAACCTCTCTGGCAAGCAAACAACACTGCTTCCCTTTCCACTTCCTTCCTGCTTCTATTCTGTGTTACAAAAAGGAAATGTCAAGAGGCAAAAACACACTGGCTCACGTCAGACAGCTTGACTAACGTTCCTTGTTTTAGCATTTTGGCCACATCTTGGCTTTTTAATCACCCTCTTGTGGTAATTTCCCACTGCATTATTAATAAAGCGTACTTAATATTACAGTGAAGCAGAACACAAACACTGGTCCATGTACAATTTGTTCTAAGTCACTCATTGCAGAGTGAAACTTTCACATCATAAAAAATTTGCAGTGCATTTTCATTTTAAAGTTATTAACTGCCATGTCACTGTAAAAATATGTCAAACCATTTACAATTTTTGTTACAATCCCAAAAATTACCTTTGCGGTGTATTTTCATTTTAAAATTATTAACTTCCATGTGACTGTAAAAATATGTCAAACCATTTACAATTTTTTTTTATAATCCAAAAAATGAAGTCATTTTTGATGATACACATGTGGCTAAGTATAAAGTGCAGATTGCTTAAGGCAAGTTGAGCTTCATGTATATTTTTTAGAAACTAATTGCGTACCCTTAACTTGCGTGAATTATGTATGACATGGTGACAAACACGCAGAGGAAAGATTTACTGCATGTGCCTAGTCGAGAGTCTGAACAATAACACGAGGTGTCAAAATTCATCGAGCATCGACAAGTAATCAATTATCAACTTAATCAAATCAACTATTTTAGTTAGTCATAAAAGTAGTGATTGTTTGTGTTGAACAAACATGAGACATTTGGAAACATCTGCTGTTACTTTGGAAAACAATGACCGAAGCAGTAACTGAATCGGTTTTGAAACGGTTGGTGTGGGGACCACAACATCAATTCCTCTTGTGTGATGTGGTTTACTTGCTGTGTTGTTCTTTAATCACTAAACAACGCAAAAACACAATAATCGGTTAAAAATAGGGTTGAAACAAATGATGATTTTGTTTTTTGATGAATCGGGTATACAACAAAATCCATTCTTTTTTCAAAAAGAAATCAACAGTGCACAAACATAAATTAACTATACAAAATGTAATTGTTTCAATTTAGTTCAAAACAAAGATCATCAGTCTGTTTTCATGGAGGACTACAGAAATCGGAGAACATTTAGTGTTGAGGAGTTGAAATTCAGAACATTTGGACACAAATTTAAATTGAAAAGATACCTAAACAATATATGGATTACAAAATAGAGGAGGAATTTGATAATCGATTAGTTGTTGATTAATCATTGTACCTCTCGTTAATAAACAGTAACGGAGGGGATTTGTAATACAAAATCTAATTTTATTTAATTATTTGATGGAATAATCATTTCTAAAACTATTTGATAATGACAGCCCTATGACAGCTGACTTAATGCCAACTTGTGGTCCCCTCTGCCATATTGCACTGAGGTGTCATGTCACGATTAAGATTTCCCTACATTGCAAAAAGTTGCCTGGTAAGTGGTGCCTTTTTTTGTGGTGGACTTCAGTCTCACGACTGACCGCGTTTTACGAAGTATTTCCACCCTCCCACTGTATCCCGCGTCCCCTCGTTGTCATGATGCATCGCTGCTTTTGCTGCGTCTCCCCGAGTGGACAGGGTGTGGGGTTTGGTGAGTCACTGCTATGATCTCCTCCCTTGGATCCGGTCCAAGCTGTCGGGTCTTCAAAAGTGCTGCAGCCACCAGGCCCATCGCTGGCCCATCCCCTCCTTTTCTCATTTTCCCTCCGCTCGCAGCATGACCTCCTCTTGTGGTTATTTCCGCCTCTTTTTCCTGCTCGGAGGAAGAAACCTCCTCCCTGTGATTCACAATCCGCCGACAGATTGCCGTTTGTGCGCTCGGTGGCTTTGCTTTTGCTGGCTGGCATGAGTGGGTCAGCCACACCCACAGCCAGCCTCACAGCATTGCAGTCCAAAGAGGACTGCAGCAGGGCTAGAGGTAGTTCACTGGGCCAGCCAGGGGAGCCACTCATGTTTCTCACTTGCACTCTCATACGAGGGTTCACATGGTTAGGTCAAACGGTAGGAATGAATCTTTTAACAACGTGTCACTGATGTCCATTCATTATCCACCAACTGAAAGGTGCAAAAGCAGCTGTCACGCTGGCAGATGGGCGTGACACACATACACACACGCCATTCATTCTTGACAGTCAGCGTGACCCGCACACACACGCTCTTTGTAAGGAAGCGACGGCATGCTCGACAAAAGACAGTGAGGCCTTATGGGCCCAGTCGAGAGGGGAGGAGGAGTACGGGTGTAAACAACACCAGTTTCCCTACACCCCGCGGACAAGGCCGGTCCACCATATGGCCCGTGGTGGCCGGGTACTCCTACGCACCACACGCCAACCAACACGGGACACGGCAAGGTGTCGGCCGCCAAGTGTGTAAATTATGCATCAAGGCAGATCAGATGTCCTTCAAGTTACAAAACAAGCATCGGGAAACAAGAGCGGAGCAGAAATGAGATCGGGCCTCAGCATGGTCAATACTTGCACCGCAGTGAGGGGGGGAGTGGGGCGGGGGCTGTTTACACTCCAGTGGATGTACTGATGCGGACAAGAGGCTTCAACTTTTGAACAATCCACATGTCAGTTACTGTGCTGCATCACAATAACAGATATAGGAGCATATATTAATTCTTTCAGGATACAGAAACGTTATAAAACTTTTTTTGTAAGTAACTTTTCAATCACCATCATAATACACTTTTATCTGTCTTTGCTAATAGGTTGGGAGAACCCTCCTCCATATTATTTATAGGGCGTCCATTTTGATTTTGGTTTCATAAACATGGTTCCTTGCCTTAAAAGGGCTATGCTGAAGACTTTAAGTGACATTACCACCTAAGAGTGTCCTTCCCATCAGATGTCAACTTTTTCAATTCCGTGTGGTGTTCTTTCATGCCAAAAAGTCACGGAAAACAGAGTACTGTTGCGTCATTAACGCAAAATATAAACCCATAAAACACTCAGACAGTCTGCAGTGCAGTTACACCGCTGTCGTGCATATTATTTCATCCATTAATTACATGAGTGCCATCTCAAAATCATGGCCTGGCACGGTTAGGCCTCGAGGAGGGGGAAAAAATAGAACCCGGAGAAAAAGACTCCGTGGGCAAAGTTCCACGGATTCGAAAAGAAGGCCATCTCCCACACTTCCTGCATGTCCTAAAAGAGAATAATGTCAGCCGTGCGCCTCGAATAGCGGTTTCAGGTAGGCGTCTCTACACGCCTGCGCTCCTCAGGCGGATTGGAGAACGGAGAATATTAACATAATAACTCCATCCCGTTATTCAGATCATCCATTTTGAATTTAATTCCAATTTGCTGGGAGAACCCTCCTACATATTACACATGGGGAGCAGCAAGCTTGCCTCCGCCTATGCGTGTTAGAATTGCGCAGTTATAAGGAAATGCGGTTGAAATTCCATACGTTAGATACATTCACATATATCCATGTACCTGTCATTCATGAGAAAACATTCTTGCGCGGGTTTTGCGTTAATAAGAGGCGTACAAAACGCGTTTTGCGGGCGTTTTCCGCCTCCCGCATACAGAACATCTCACGAGTAACGGATGGCGCTAAAATACATACATTCGGGGTTTGACCCACCCACATTTAAACTATAGCCAAATTTGGCCAACAAAAGCTTTCAATGCGCTTTCCCCCACAGAATGAAAAGAATGAATGAGGATACATACCATGTCGGATGGATTGTGTGCTTGTCGGTGTGTGGAGGCAGACTAGGAATGTGCTCGTCCCTTAGATGGAGCTCCACTGGCGGGGGAACGCATGTATATTGCCGCCGCTAGAAGGGGGGGAATTGCTCTGCGTATCCCTCCGCCAACACGCGCACTGGCCACTCACTCACTTCCTGATTCCAAATCAATGCTACTGTATGCAAATCATCTATAATTGTGAAATGTATCTTCTTCTTTTCATTGTATCATGTATATATTGATTTTTTTTTATTTGTATGTTTTATTATATATATATATATATATATATATATATATTTTTTAATTGCACATCTTTTAAAATACAAAACTTGGCTCATGTTGTCCCAACTATACGTCTGTAGGCTTGCTTTGTAATGTTGTTTTTTTTTATGGCAATAGTAAATGTATAAAATATCACAGAAATTAAATCAAAAGGAATCGTCAATATTTTATGTTTAAAAATAACTAGTAGTATATACAAAACAAAACATACAACTCTAAATAATGCACAGTGGAAGGAAGCGCATGCAAATTATAATGTATAATTGCATAAACTCAAAATTTGTAATAAAGAAATTATCGTTAAACACTTGAAAATCAACAATATGTTATTTTAGGAGGTATTTTGAATTATTGTGGACAAACTATAGTTCCCAAAAGCACTAGTTTTCTTCCGCGCAAGGATCCCGCTAGCATAGGAAGTGCTACGGTTGAAGCTGGAGAATTTGCGGTACCCGGCATTGTGAAGTCGCTTCTGATTGGCTACTTCAGACCCGCAATATTATACTCCATGTGTCGGCTCCTCTCATTGGCCACACGGGACCTGCATTGCACCAGGCAGCGGCGTTTGATGGGAATATAATAAACATAAATTTAGAAAAGTTGAAAAGTAATGTACCGGTCTGCAAACGCTTTATTTTCTAATCCCTTGACATTATGACGATGAATATAAAACGTAACTATTTTTCATTGGTGCGTAGAAAATGATATGGGCAGAGTGCAGATTTACTATTGGCTGCCACAAGTGTGTCAGGCCCGAGTGAAATTGACAGCTTTCGTTTCGGCATTGCGGGGTTTCTACGTATCCAGTGTGATGACTAAACAACTTTACCTCTCAGTTGCTGTTGTGTGGCACTTGTAAGACAGTGTTGACAAATATTGTTTCTAACGTCCCAACACACTTGGAAGTCAGTCTAGTCTGTCACAGACTGGGATTTGACTCTCAAGCGCCACGTAATGGCTAAAAAGCATAATGAGTCACACGACGTTTCCAACACAAACTTGTGAAGTACAGTTTAAAGTGCTATACCTTTACTTTATAAGATCTTAGTTATATTTGCACCTAATTTTCCATCCAATTTAAGTTTAGGGGGAGAGCATAAAGGTCTCAAAAAATCCTGCCTAAAGTTGTAGTGCGGTTGGATGTTACAACCATAACATGGTGTAACTACATCATCATTCCATGTTTTTCCCTGAACGTCGGAGAAAATGTGTAAAAGATAAATCGACAATTCCGAGCGTACGTCACAAATCAAAATGGCGGCCTTACTCGGTGAAATGACCCTCTCAGTCCATTGAAAAGCATTGGACTTTGAATCGTTGTAATTTGATTTGTGAGGATTATTTTTATTTCAAAAGGTGAGGAAATGTCGTTTGACTACTATAACAATCTGCCTGGTTTGTATGCTAGTCACAGGCAAAGGCAATATTTATATATAGTTTGTTTTCACTGTGGAACGGAAGCATTTGCATTGCATTGCATTACGTAAATATCAGCAATGCGCTGATGTTCGGAACTGTCAATACTGTTGTGTTTTTTTTTTTAAATAGCAAACACTAAAACAAACTAGTAATTGCAGCGCAATAAACACAGTACAGGTAACAATAATGTGGATGACATTTCAGACGGCCAGCCTTGCCTACTTTCTTACAATCCCATCTGTATTTTAATACTGAAAAATAAGGCACTGTGGCAGAATCCGACTCGGTTGACCAGGTAGCTGCTCATTAAAAGTTACACACATCCTGTTATGTTGGGCGTGGGGTTGAGGACCCAAGTGCAGAGGCAGGGGAGGTGAGGTATGTCCACAAAAGGAGAACAAGATACTTTGAAATCTCCAACAAACAAAATCAAGGAAAAGCACAACAACAACAAAAAAAGTCAATGAAACAAACACACTAAACTTACAGAACATGGAGGGAGACATGACAACTAACGGAACTCAAACAGGGAAGTAGACACTAGCAAACTAACTAGACGAGGATCACTTTGACAAAGAGTGGCTGAGGGAGCTGATTGGTACACAAGGGACAGGTGCTGACGAGAACAGGGGAACACTACACCATAATGAGACATACATGACGCAGAAGACAACATAACACCAAACAAAACCCATATTCAAATCTAAACAAACACGGATCCTGACACATCCGCAGTAGAAATGCCGGTCGGATTTAATAAGGAAAGTGTTTTGAAGGAGGGTCGCTTCTCAGATGCTTGCTGCATGGGACCTCTTTCTGCTGAGCGTAGTGATACATGCGGCTCCACATCAAGAGGAATTAAATCAAGTTGCGCCGTGTCAGACGTCAGCTTAGCTGGATTTACTTATCCGTGCTGTAATCATTTAACTGCTGATTAAAATATGACGGCTGATTCAAATCAGATTGCAGTTATATTGGATATTTGCTGACAGCGGTATCCAAGTTATTTTCCAGGACTCAGATCTTTGCGTCTGTGATGGGTTTTGAGTAGTAGCTAAAATAACGCCACATAGGTTTAGACATACTCATTTATTCATCTGAAACATAGAACGGGATAAGCTAGACATGACATGCACAAAATATAACAAAATTCTCTCTGAGCAGATGAACAACTCGGCTGATGATGTATAAAGGTGGGGTGGGAGGAAAACCGCAACGGTTTGGAGGTTAGAGGTACAGCCCCTCTGGCGTGCCTTCCTGCTTCTTGTACAAGACGTTTTCCTTGGACTTTTTGAAGTCTTCGTTGGTGACTTTCATGCGACGTTCCCGCAGCGCCATGAGGCCTGCCTCTGTGCAGATGGCCTGCAGTGCACAAGGAGAACACAAAAACATTTAATTCAAAATAGAACTAAAAGTAGTGGAAACACTTTGAATGAATGGCCACGTGTCATGTCTTCACATGCCACATGAGGGCAGCAGACGAAATTATTTGTTTGGACTGAGAATGTGTGAAGTATTCAAACAGTGGTTCTTAACCTTTTTCCAATTATGTACCTCCTGTGAATAAAAAAAATATATATATATATATATATATATATATATATATATATTATTTCCCTAACCAGCACAAAGCATTTCTTATTGAAGAAAAAAATAAAATAAAACCGAGTGTTGTGCCATAATTGTCTGATCCATTATTAAAAGTTGAAACTCTATTTGTATTTATGTGGCCTCTTGAACTATTTGGAAATAAAAAGATAAAACTAAAAAAAGAAAAGAAAAAAAGAATAAATAACTTAATTATAAATAAAGATTAGTGCACATACAGATTATTATCAACATAAAGTCATCTTTTGGGATCATAGTAAAGCTCTGTTCTCAAAAATAAATAATGAACTGAATTTTAAATAAAGTTTTTGAGTGATTGACAGGTGATTCTAGATGGCATATGACAAGTTGGGTCAAACTATTCTGGTATGGGGGGGAATGCTGGGTTTTTAGGATACTAGAGTTCAATTGCCTACTGAATATAAAATTCATTTTATGAACTTACATTTTTTAGAAATATTTACACATACTTTTTAACTATATTTGAAAATCTTATGTACCCCTAGGATTACTCAAACCCCTATTTGAGAACCACTGTATTAAATAAACCAATATGTTTAGGTGAAAATTGTTTTCTGATTTCAGTCTTTATTTTTCTTACCTTAATGTCTGCTCCTGATAGATCGTCCTTTGCCAGAATGAGGTCGTCGAGGGTGACGTCGTCAGCCACCGTCATCCGGCTTGTGTGAATCTGGAAGATCCTCCTTTTGGTTTTCTCGTCAGGCAGGGGGAACTCGATCTTTCGGTCAATTCTCCCTGAGGCAGGCAAAACAGAACAAAACACAAGAAGCATGGATTAAAATGTCAAAAACAAAAAATCATTTCTTTACAAGCACAGTCATACTGACCAGGTCTGATGAGGGCCGGATCCAGAGTTTCTATCCGATTGGTGGCCATGATAACTTTGACGTCGCCCCGCGAGTCGAAGCCGTCCAGCTGGTTGAGTAGCTCCAACATGGTCCTCTGGATCTCCCTCTCGCCACCAGAGTTGGAGTCATACCTGTGTGACACAAACACGTCAAGATGGCCGCCTTCCTGTCTTGAGTGCTGATTGCAACGGGAACGTCTTTGCACCTCTTCGTCCCGATGGCGTCGATCTCGTCGATGAAAACGATGGATGGCGCGTGTTCTTCCGCCACCCTGAAAAGCTCACGGACCAGCTTGGGCCCGTCTCCCAGGTACTTCTGGATGAGCTCGGAGCCCACCACACGCAGGAAGGTGGCGGACGTCTGATTGGCGACGGCCTTGGCAAGCAGTGTCTTACCTAGTCAACAAAGATTAAGTGTTAAAAATATTTTCTAAACTAGCAACAAAAAGGTCAAAAATGACCAGAATGGATTCTCACTAAATGAATCTTTATTAGACAGGACTTTGGCGCCATCTAGTGGCTTTTTAGGACGCTTCAGAAATAGCCCAAAAACAGCAACAAGATGTTTTTAGTAAGTAACTGAGGTTAATTTTCCCCAGGAGGAACGCAGAATGCAGGCCTAAGTTCTTTTTTCATTCACTTCATTTAATTTAAGCATTTTTCCTGACTTTTCTTTGAAATGTTCTTTGTAAAATGACATTTTTCTTTGCTTGTCAGGACAATTAGTTTTAATAAGTAAAAGTGTAAAGTGAAACCAAAATTTTGCTTAGATGTTAAATTTATTTAATTGTACTACAGTATTACATAGCAGAATTTATTTTGTGTTTTCTGTGTGCTTTTTTTGTGTGCAAATCTAATAATAATAAGATACAGGCAATTTTGTTAAGATTTTTTTGGGGGTGATTTTTCTTTTATATATACACAGTCCGGGTCTTGTCCCAGTCTCGACCTCCAAAAGTCCGGGTCTTGTCCCGGTCGCGACCTCCAAAAGTCCGGGTCTTGTCCCGGTCTCGACCTCCAAAAGTCTGGGACTTTCAAAACTCTTGGTCTTGGTCTCGACTTTTAAAACCTCTTGGTCTCAGTCTCGACCTCCAAAAGTTTTGATCTTGTCTCGGTCTCCACTTCCAAAAGTTTTGATCTTGATAATCTCTAGTCTCGATAGTGCCTTGGTTTCAGTTGGTGTGATCTTGACTAAAACAAGGTACTATATCTAAATACTGTATATATTATTTATGCTCACCTGTGCCAGGTGGTCCATAGAGGATGACACCTTTGGGGGGCTTTATGCCCATTTCTTCATAATACTCTGGATGTGTGAGAGGCAGCTCCACTGACTCCTGGAAGATCACATCACAGCCACACATTTAGCCTCAAAACTCGGTAAATGTTTTTTTATTCATCATCTATATATTACCAAATCAATAACAACCTGTAACCCAACCCAAAGACATCCATAAAAAATATTAAAACAGTGACTGTTGAACTATAGAAACATTTATTCAAATACTCAAACATGTGCCTTCTCTGACCGTCATTTTATTTTTTGTTTTTTTTACCTTAATCTCCTGGATCTGATTGTCCAGTCCCCCGATGTCAGCATACGTTTCTTGTGGGGCCTTCTCCACTTTCATGACAGTCACCAAAGGATCAGTGTCATCCATCAGCACCCCAATCACAGCATGAACCTGAAGGACAAACGAGATGAATACCAACCTTTTTCAAAATGTGTAATGGCAATAAATGCCGATTACCTTATGGTTAAGCAGGACTGAGCAACCCGGCTCCAGCAGATCTTTATCCACAAAGGACAAGATGCTGACGTAATGCTCTGACCCAACTGAAGTGGACACGATAGCATGGTTGTCATCTATGATTTCTTCCAGAGTGCCCACAGACATGGGGGTCCCTCGCAGGTCATCCACCTTGGACCTCTCCTCCTGTGATGCAAAAACAATTATTTCACTCTACGAACTATATTTTATCATAGCAGAGCTGCTCTTATTAATGAATTTGTCCAATATGGTCATATGAAAAGACTGACCTCTTGTTTTTCTTCCAGGGGTTTCATCTGTTCCTGGTTTCTGATGAACTCCTCCTCCATGAGGAGGTAGTCCTTAATCCGCTCCTGCTTAAGTAGCTTCAGGCGACACTGAGTGTGAGGGGTGACTGAAAACATAAATTGAAATAATTTCATTCACATCAATTTTATGCATAATGCATACTATTTGTTGCTTTGACTTCTACATAGTGGGCTTTACTCTCAATTTAATATCAATTTTTCATGTCAGGTGTTCAGCCTTGTTCAATGCAACCACAGGTAAATGTAATACACATCAAAATCACTTCGAAATAAATGGAGAGCTTACTTTCAAAAGGGTGTGTACTCACTTTTGTTTAGCACTGCATATAATCTGATCACAAATTACTGAGATTGAAAAATTCTTCGCTGTGTGCTAGTTTTATGTACTTACCCAATGGTAGTTTACTGGCAGCATCTGGTCCTTTTGTCTTCTTCTTTTTCTTGCCAACTCTAGTAGGAATCGGGGGCTCGTACTTCTTTTTCTTATCCTTAAAAAAGTAAAACATTATTTTTAATTCAATTAAAGGCTTTTAAATATATACAAATTTAAATGGGGCCAACACATTGTCTTAAATACAATTCTGACAGGTTGTTACGATGTAAATTCAAAACATATAACAAAGAAATTAACATGCTGGGTAGAAAAACAAACCAACAGAATACATAACAAACAGGTTAGCGTTAGCAAAAACGTGCAATGCCAATCTTACCTTGTCATCCTTTTTGCCCCCTCCTGGACCGTGACCGCCGCTCTGGCTTTGACCCTTAAATATTCCAATATTGTTTAATATTAGTGTCAGTCACAATTCTATAAAGATTGTACATGTTACAATAACTTTAAATGACAGAGATCGCGTGTGTTTAGTTCAGCTCGCACGAACCACGTTAGCTCCGTTAGTCAAAATAAATGTACACGATACGCACCAAACGGGAAAACACTCTAACAAGGAAGCTCACTCCCGTATAAAGATGAAAAGTCACTATTTTACACGGGGTGTCTATAAATGACATTTCGAGAACCGACATTGTTGACAACGAGATGACAGTAAAGCAGAAGCTAACGCTATTAGCCATTTGCTAACGGCTGACATAGTCATTAAACGTGGTGCTTTTTGTGAAAATGACAAACACAAGTCATGAAATGAAAAAATACATTGAATACAACTATATGAAGTTCTATGTTTGTCCGACATAAAGCATTAAAATGTTACTGTATGATAAACCTTTCGAGGCGAAAGGAAAATTGCTTGCTCACTTACCATTGTTTCGCGTCGCTTAGAAATGACGTCACTGAGTTCAGCGAGCCGCTTGTTGAACTCGTTGCTTTAGTCCCCCGTCAAATCACGTATCGGCGCACTACTGCCATCCTGTGTTTAGGTGTGGTTATTGCTACAGGTACAGCTTGAGAGGAGTAAGCGGTTAAGAAAATGGATGAATGGATATTATGTAATGTACCTATATTTTGTATACAGTATAATATTACATTGAAATATTCATAAAAAAATCTGAAAAAAATAAATAAGTAAATTAATAATGGTAACAAATGAAAAACAAAACATTGTGAAAATTGCTATCAGCTCCTTGTTAGACAACAGTTATTTTAGTACAATGATCAGGCATATACTGATATTTAAAGATTAGTTTAATTAGATTTACATATAAAAGTTAACAAAACACACTGCATGTTGTAGTACAACTTGTTTTCACAAGAAAAGGTTCTGTTTTTCTTTAATCTTGATGATAATTCAATAAGTATGTACACAACAACAACATTCCACTACCGCAAACCTAATTACGTCATTACAGTAATGGGCTTAGCATGCTTAACATGCATTTTGACTGTTTGTTCAGCTGATCACATGTCCATGTAGGCTGATTATGGATCTGCAGCCACTGACCCGGACTAATGCTACCATTCCCTATACTGTTAAAACCCAGGTGTACTATTATCCCCCGCCATCAAATACTATGTTTCAAATATATTTAATTTTCTTCTGCGAGGAGATCAAATATGAAACGTGTGGTATAGTGTCCTATCAGATTTGTTGTATTTGTCATGGAAGTACATATTTATGTCTATAATAGTGCCAGTTTATTTAAAAAAAACTGTTTTAAGTTGCGCCACTCACAGCTGAAGTTTACTTTCAAGCTAATCGTTTCAATTGTCTTTATGACTGTATTGTGGCTAAAGTGGGAACACAAAATGGAGCCGCACAATGAATTACTATTTGAAACATGCCGCACAATGAATTACTATTTGAAATATTATGCATAAACGGTTTAATTCTTTAAATTCTATTTAGCTATGTCATCATTACTAAGCATATAAGTAACTAAGTATATTATTAACTACTAAGTAATGTTATCTACTGCTATCTTTCCTATTAAAACATGTAGTAGATAAATGATATTTCTATTAATTTCTGTGGGGAAGGATGAGTTGAGAGTGTTTTGAGTAACGAGCATGGTCATAACACGCCTTAAACTCGTATCTCAAGCAGAGGTGTTCCAGGTCCAGAAAGTAAAAACCCTGCCACAGTTTGGCTTTAGCCACAGGTGCTAGCTAGCTAGCTACCGCCCATGGTGCTCATTTACCTGCTAGGGAGCTAGCTAGCTAGCTAGCATCAGGGGCTAAAGCCAAACTGTGGCAACAATCGATAAAGGCTTTTTACTCTATAACCAAGAGTGGCAAATCCAAGTTGAGAAAGTAAAAACCCTGCCACAGTTTGGCTTTAGCCTCTGGTGCTAGCTAGCTAGCTCCCTACCAGGTAAACGAGCACCATGGGAGCTAGCTAGGGAGCTAGCTAGCTAGCACCTGGGGCTAAAGCCAAACTGTGCTGGGGTTCTTACTTTCTGGACCTGGATTTGCCACCTCTGATCTCAAGGTATCTGTATGTTTTAACATTTCCAAGCATAAATAGTCATGGCAATTTATGGTGCTTTTGGAGCTTATTTCCTATTAAAACATGTAGTAGATAAATGATATTGTTGTTGTTGTTTTAAATTAAGTTAGTTTTAGTTTTTAGTTGTTTAAAAAAAAAAAATATATATATATATATATATATATATATATATATATATATATATATATATATATATATATATATATATATATATATTTGTTTTTCGACAATGATTTGATTTAGTTAATTAAAAAAAAAACTTTTAAAACAAGAAATTAAAAGTTTTATAAATGTCATAATGTACCTTCAATTAGTTATCGTTTTTATCGTTACTTTTTACAACTTAAATTTTTTTTCTTTAATCTCTGCCAGTGTTTATATTTTCAAATGATCACTTCAACAACGTTCCTAGAAAATCACAATGTCCCATTACTGGTGAGCTGTTTTTTTGCGGGCTACTCAAAAACTCACGAAAACAAGTAAAAAAAAAAAAAAAAAGTAGTGTATTTCAAATAGTCCTTACCCTTGAATCCACAAACCAGCAAAGGGCACACAAACACATGAAATTGAGTTAAAATTGGACATTGTAAGCCAAAGTATTGAATAACGGTGAGAAAATGTCCTTGAGGGTGATATCAGACTAGTTATTTTTCGTACTAGGTGCATTCTGTTAGATATTGATGATGTTTCATGAGCCCAATTATTTGGTAACTTCTTTTATGTTCTTCATGATTTTTGTAAATAAAAGACAGAACCCAGCAACAACCAAAAAAAGCCACTTTATTCAATCCAGTTTTTGTGCTATACGGCAATGGATGTGAGATACTGTGCAGTGCATGTACTGTAAAGTACTTAAGCGCAGTGGAAGTCAGCTGTGCAGCTACCTATGGCAAATAAGCCTTTTCAAGCTTCGATACAAGGGAACAAAGCGGGCTTGTATATCACCATGGAAACTGAATTCCCCATGGGAGGAACATCCCAACAAACTGAAGCTGGCCCACATGTGAAATTCCAGCAAAACTATCATGCATCATTCATATCGTTGCAGTGTACACATTTTAATAGGAAATACACAGTATTCAAATTTCCGAGGAAGCGTAGGTCTTTGTTGATTTTTTTCCCCCCCACTCCCCGCTCATCCTCACACTTGTTTCATATCCACTTTATTTCTCCCTATCGGTCCGTGCTCGTCTCCGCCAGCCGGTTGTTCATGATGCCGAGGGCCCCCACTCCTCCAGAGAAGCCGTTGTGGTGTGAAGTGGAGCTGGGCTGGCGCGAGTGTCCAATCGCCATCTCGGAAAGCTGCTTCTGCATGATTGCCAAGTTGACCTGCAGCAGATAATGAAAAGAAATCAGATGAGAACGAGCCACTAATGGAATGTGTTCTTTCTCTGAATCCACTTTTGCTCCATGTCTGTTTTAATTCAAGTGAACAAAGATCAC